>NW_020955833.1:284856-288272 GCF_003031625.1 Empidonax traillii | reverse complement strand
ATGCCTTGCCTTGTTCAAGGAATTAGATTTCAAGAAGTCTCATCAGTGTCATGTCACTTTTTCTGTAAAACTAATAAAAATATAGAATATGGAACACTTCAGAGATAATAGGGAACTGCTATGATAATTTTCTTTACCCTCATGGTTCCTACAGATGGGTAGTCTGTAAATGCTTTCACAGGGAGTAATGTATCCTCACAGAGAATTTGCCAGCTTCTTACAGCTCCAGCCTGCTTCACCTGACTGCACTGGACTTCCTCTGACACTGCTGAGTGTAATGGTAACTTGGATTTTTGAACACTTGTCCACACAGGAAATTAATGCAAAAAAGCTTTTGTGCTCTGAATGCCTGTGAAGTTTACTTCTTGAAGCTGTGTCCCATGTGGAGCTATAGGCTGCTTAGCTGTTTGGTCTAAGGTTTGTATGGTATGTCCTGAAGTTTAATTTTATGATTGCCTGTTTTTCTGGGGTGTCCTAGTCTTGACCAGCTCATGAGGGGAAAAAAATAATAATAAAAATTTTGTATTTATTAGATCTTTAGGTTGTATATTTTCAGAATCTGAAACCTGAGTAGTGAGTAAGACAAACCACAGTAGGGAAGGTACCTGATTCCATCTCGAGAACTGAATGCAACTTTTACAAAGAACTGAGTTTTAGGATTTTTTAATTTCAAATTACATGACCTAGTAAACTTGATCATGTCCTTTGAATGTAGGATTCCATGCAAGATCAAGATATTACCCAGATTTTTAAACCTTATTTTAGGAGATGGGTGAGATAATTTTAGAAACTACCTGTATTTTATTTTCAAGTTTTGATGAAGCCTCTCTACTCTACAAAGCAGTTGGGGTTTTTTGTTGTTTTTTTTTAATGATATTGCAGACTATGTATTTGCTAAAAACCTTTTTTAAAAGGATCTAAAAAATAAAAATCTTTTCAGAGAAAAGTGCTATGTTTATATTGGTCTTCCAACTTTACCTTTTCTTTAAGTGACACATTAGTGAAACTAAAGTAGTGAGAAACATGTAGTACTGCTTTTTCTTCAAAGTATACTTCCAGAACCTGGCATATGAGTCATCATCCTCTACTACTTAGAGATTTGCACAGTTCCTAATAAGTTTTCTACAGAACTTAGAGATGTTTTTTTATTTAGTAGTATTATGAATCTTTCTGTGAAAGGGACAGCTGAGAAAAGCCATTATTTAACTGCCACGGTGAAGAGGCTACTACACAATTTTTGGTGAACACAGTAGTTTTGTGTTCCACAAGGTCTTAAAGGAGTACACTGACAGAGAATACAGATTGTCTCTCCACAGTAGTGGTTTAAGTCAAAATGTAATTTTACCATTATACATCCAGGGCATCATTCACTTAAGATATCATACCCTGTCCTGTCCAAAATGACATCCTAGGCTTTTCATAGTCAACAGAGGGAGAATTACGTCATTCTGAGACACATGCCTAAGGCAGATGATGTACCTTCTGTACAAGAACATGTTTCTATTTATTCTGTAGAAACTATAAGTAAGAAGCTATAATATTTAGGCAGCTAACTTTTGGATTATTAAACTGTGGAGAGGGAGGGGAAGGGTAGGAAGTGTATGAGTTGCATTACTTTCTTCATTATTAAGCCCCTTCTTCCATAAAGAAAAACTGAAGTGAAACGTCATATCTTATTGCATCATATAGTAAATTTCCTTCTGTGAAGTTATTTGCTTTTTTAATCTAAAGAACTAAAAGCATTTCTTTTAAAGTTAGTAAGGAAAACACAAAAAAAATATAATATGGTTTTAATGTTGAAGCATTAAAAATTAACATTCTGGAGACTGTATATATAGACATTTTCCATTGTCCTGCACACAAATACAATTGCTTTTTACTTGCAAAATTATATACCAAAAAGAATTCAAGAAGTTATTTCCTATGAACAACTGAACAGTTGAAAAATACAGAGGCAAAAATTTACAAGTGACTTAATATCAATTACTTTTGAGAGAGAAAGGCAGAGAAGTATACTTTCTGGGGTTGTATTTCTCCCATGATTTTTGAAAACCTAGTCTACTTGAGGACATCAAAAGTATTGAAGGGAGAACCATGTGCTATGGGGTTCCCCAAATCCATATTCAAGTTAGTAATGTTTGTTCTAAATGCTGGAACGACACAGAAATCAAAATTATGTCTACAAACAGTGCTCTCTCAGATTTTTTTCTTTATGAGATGTTTGTCATCTCACCATTTGATCTTGTACTAAACAAGGGTGAAACTAATCCGCAGCATAGACTTTGGGATGAAAGTCAGAGAGAAATCACTTGCCTAGAGTAATTTTTTTAATTAAAAAAAAAAAAAAACAATCTACAAGAGGTTTCTAGGAAAGCGACGTGCCCTAAGTCATGAATAGTACTTCTACTAGAAAATGTTAATGACAAACAACAAAACTTTCAAAACTTTTCTGTTTCAATTATTAAGAGATACAAGGCACAAGCACCAAAAATCTAGTCACAGCAGAAACAGAGTTCTTTAGGGTTTACTTGCACATTCATGTACAGTGTTTGCAATCTATACTGGATTCATATGTAGTGCTCCTTCCTAGGAGAGAGAAGACTGCAGCAAGCAGTGCATCTCTGAGGCTGTGCTTTTTGTTATGACTCTTCAAGAACTCTTGATTTAGGGTTCATACTCAGCTCAAGCAAATCTCTACAGAGCACATACCAGAAATATAGGCTCTGCCTGGGGAGAGATTATGACCCCCACATAAATTTCTTTTTATATGAGAATATTTTATATTCAAGCCTTGCTCCAGGACGAAAATCCATCTAAGCAGCTAGAAATTTAAATTGAGAAAGAAAACACAAGATATGACACCAGTCTGACTTGTGCCCACAGAGCTGCAAGGCAATGTTCTTTGGACTCTTCTGTTTTACAAGACGCATTGTTTGCTCTAAATCAAGCTTGTTTGGTTTATTAGTATAATTGGGTAGGAAGTGCAAACATTGCCTGTCATTTTTCTCTTCCCCAGTAAATATAGCATGGTGTGATAGCTCTCTGATAGAACGCAATAGAAATTCTTTACTAGGTACAGTCTAGGATACAAATTATAGTTCTGATCCTTCACTGTCATATCTGATGTTAACAACAATAACAGTAGATAACCTGAATGAAAGGTAATGATAAATCAGTGATAGTAGGTTTCTTGCAGAAGGTTGCACTACTACTACTGCTGTCATTCAGACCTCATCACTCTCTTCAACTACCTGAAGGGAGGTTATAGCCAGGTGGGGGTTGGTCTCTTCTCCCAGGCAACCAACAACAGGACAAGGGGACAGGGGCTCAAGCTCTGCCAGGGGAGGTTTAGGTTAGATGTTAGGAAGAAATTCTTTACAGAGAGGGTAATCAAGCATTGGAACAGCCTACCCAGA
>NW_020955833.1:281873-283785 GCF_003031625.1 Empidonax traillii | reverse complement strand
AAAAAAAAGGAAAAACCACACAGAGAGAAAGAGAGTGAAGAAGAAGGCAAGAAGGCATTTTGCTAGTGAACCAGGGGTGTGAGCAAATCACTCAACAAATGAGTGTTGACACCTTTCCTTAGCTGTCAAAGGTGGATGAATGTGATCCCAATCCTGCCTCTAGCTACAGAAACTGTCTTGTCATAAACATGCTAACCCAGTTTGCCAGTAAATCTGTTTATCAGATTCATTGGTAGAGTGTTATTTAACAGAATTCTCATTCACAGAATTTTTATCACAATTATTTAAAAATTTTATTAATGTAATTTAATATTTAAAGGTTATTTATTTATATATTTACAAATATAAAGTCATATATATAAATTTATTAAAAGGTTAATGAAATTATTTTTTGGTAATAACAGCACTCTAATTATTTTTTTCAAACCTTACTCTAAGTGGATGAAGATGTGTAACATCTCCACACTTTTTTTATCTTCATTGGCACAGTATCCCAGCATACATAGGTAGCATGTTTTGGTGTAATGCTTTTTATGGTATAGCATGCATCATTTAATCCAAGGCAGCTATAGATATGAGGATGTCACAACTACAGTCCTATACTTCTGACACACAAGATGATGGGAAGTTGGAAAATAAGTCTAATATTCATAACCTAGCGACTTATGGGATCCTTTACCATTTACATTTTTCAGGAAAACGAGCAGGATTATTATACAGATCACAGCTTAAATAAATGGCAATGAATGTTAGAAGAACTAGAAGGATAATAAATGGCATCTAGGAGCTTCCTTCTGAGCAATTTTATTAAAAAAAGAAAAACCTACATCAAAACTGCTAATTAAAAGTAAACAAATCTTCTCAACTTCATTATAGTTTAAAAAAAAAGTATCATAAATTAAGACACTAAATATTTTCTGGCTGGTAAGACTTCAACAGACCATCCAGAAACCTTATTAAAAATATCAAAAAGCATCAAGGGAAAATTATAGGTTAAGCGTTGGTTTCATTATACTGATTTGCTCTCAAAGCTTTGACAGTATGCAGCAACACTGTCAGCTTCCTAAAACCTAGCTAGGCAAACCACAGGCTCTTTGTAAAGTTCATTGACACACACCAATGTTCTTCAGAATGGCACCACTATTCATACTGTCCAGAGTTTCTTTAGTTGTCTAGGCATTTATTTTCATGCGAATATGTTCACAATATTTCTGTCTGAACGTCTTGATCACAGAATCATAGAATGACAGAATCATTCAGGTTGGAAAAGACTTCTGAGATCACTGAGTCCAGCCTTTGATTGATCTCCACTTTGCCAACTAGACCATGGCACTAAGTGCCACTACAGTGCCACATCCAGTCATTTCTCAAACACCTCCAGGGCAGTCCATTCCAATGATTCTTTTTGTGAAGAAATTTCTACTGATGTCTAGTCTGAACCTCCCCTGGCACAGCTTGAGGCCATTTCCTCTTGTCCCTTCTTGCTACAACCTCCTATTAAGTGGTTGCAGAGAGTGATAAGGTCTTCTCTGAGACTCCTTTTTTTCTCTCCAGGCTAAACAACTCCAGCTCCATTCCCTCAACTGCTCCTCATAGGACTTACTGTCTAAGTAAGTCCTTCACACCTTTGCTGTCCTTTTTTGGACAGACTTCAGCATCTCAATGTCTTTCTTGTAGTGAAGGCTCAGAACTGGACACAACTTGAGGTGGGGTATTGTCAGTGCCAACTATAGGTCAAAATCACTTCTCTGCTCCTTCTGGCCACACTACTCTTGATACAAAGATGAGAACTGATGAGAAGCTGAATGAAGAAACAAGAGTGTGTGGAAATAGCTGAAACCACCTCAAATAAGATAGAAGAAAAACTTTCTTAAAGATATTGACTCTTGCATATTATATACACATCTAAGTA
>NW_020955833.1:194755-281493 GCF_003031625.1 Empidonax traillii | reverse complement strand
GAACTTGAGGTGTGGTATTGTCAGTGCCAACTATAGGTCAAAATCACTTCTCTGCTCCTTCTGGCCACACTACTCTTGATACAAAGATGAGAACTGATGAGAAGCTGAATGAAGAAACAAGAGTGTGTGGAAATAGCTGAAACCACCTCAAATAAGATAGAAGAAAAACTTTCTTAAAGATATTGACTCTTGCATATTATATACACATCTAAGTAGTTTCCTGATCTATTCCGTTTTTTCTGTGCTCTGTACAGAAATAGATGGAAAGTAAGAAATACAAGTCTTTTGAGTTGCTTGAGAGCATGCAATACAAAAATTCTTGTTGTCTTTATGGGATTTTGCAGGCATGGGACATCTAGAAAACAGCTGAAGAATTGTTTTAACAAAAGTAGAAAAGCTTAATCCATCAGGTCCACTCTCACATTCAAGCATTGGCTGAAATAAGATACTTAAGAGATGCTGGGATCTCACTACACCGTCTGTTCACTAATTTAAAACATAAAGTATAAAAATTATTACAATATAATTTTTCCTTATTTGTAATTGTTTTAAACAATATACCTGTAGCTATAGAGGTTTCCGACCCCTTGTTTAAATGGCACTAAAAACATCCTCAGCAAACAGTCTCAAGTCTAGCTAGAAATCAAATGACAAAAATTGGATTTGGGCTTTTTGCCATTTTGAGAAAATTCACACTGTGCAATTAGAGCAACAAAGAGTCATTTTGTCTTAATGAAAAGTATATCTTTCTCTCTCTTCCCTCTTGAAGCACAGCAAAAATGCTTTCAGTGTTTGTAATATACTACACCAGCTCAAATTTTCTGATTACAAATATCTTTTCAGGGCTACCTGTCATATTAGCTAAAAAAAAAAAAATAAAATCAACCCTTCAACCCTTCAGATTTTTTTTTCCTACTGACAATGTACAGTTATTAAGAATTCTTAAAAGTCAATACCATTGTTCACATGAGTAAGTACTGCAGAATTCTTTTAATCTAGAATTATTTATCTATGTGACAAAACCAAACATTTTATATTTTGGGATATTAAAATCAAAATTTTTCAGATATTATATCAGATATTACACATATTTTTGATCTTGTAAGAAAAGTAGAGGGGTATGAGGACTAATATTTTGAATAGCTAATTAGATAAATACTCTCTTTTTCCATTAGAAAATAAAATCAAAGGAAAAAAAAAACTTGTGTTGAAATATTTTGTATTTCAATTGGTAAGAAACACCTGAAAAGTTAAATGCAATATCATTTCAGGACATTCACTTCCTCTTAGACCATCATTACACTTTAGCTAAAAGAAGGCACACAAAGGCATGACAGGAAGGCTATGACTTGCTCACAGTGAATAAGAAACAAACTGTGTTACCTGCTGTGGAAGTCAAGAACATTTGAGAACAAAAAGTGATGTAATTTGGAAAAGTCAGATGATAGCACAGTGTCAGAATAGGGTATTTGAGGGAATCTTTTTCAGCAAAGAGTTTCAATATTCAGTTCTTTCATCCAAACTTCTGACAAGATAAATTTTTAAATGTTGAGATTTCTTAGAGGGGAGAAGAAAAAGTCCAAGTACAGGAATAAAAATTAGAATAAGAAAGGATACAGACAAATAAGAATGGATAAAATAAATATATAAAGAATTTGTACAAAAGGAAGATTTACAATTCATATAAACACAAGCTCTGGCAATTGA
The DNA here is from genome assembly GCF_003031625.1 of Empidonax traillii. Taxonomy (NCBI): domain Eukaryota; kingdom Metazoa; phylum Chordata; class Aves; order Passeriformes; family Tyrannidae; genus Empidonax; species Empidonax traillii. The sequence goes on along the minus strand of NW_020955833.1, from coordinate 279,786 downwards.
AGGATTTTTAATAGGGGGATTTTTATATAGAAATTATTGCTCAGGTGCCCTTAATTACAACAAAATCAACCCAACTGATTGTTTAAAAATGTTCTTTCAATGTTACACTAGGACACAGAGAAATTCTACAATGTAGCTTTATAGATTATGCTGTTTGAATACGATATTTAATTAAATAAAAAAAGATATTCTAAATCTGAAACCTCAATGCTTTCCAGATTCATACTCAGTATCCAATTTAAATGAAACCTTCACGACAGTTATTATGTGCCATCCACATTAATGCAACAGGATAGAGCCTGATTTTCCTTCAGATACTAGGCATATATTACTGTAGATACAGTACCTTCTAGAGTTGCTTCTGATTTACTTTTAGTAATCAGACCTAGTGAATATGAAGGCTTGACAAAGGCTTTCTCCTAACACTGAGTTATCACAGGAATTATGGGCATTAGGTAAGATCTGATTAGTGCAACAGGTGATTTCATGCAACAGGTGGAATGTTAGTGGTTTTCATGTTGCTTGCATGCACTACCCTAGTTACCAGAGGCAGATCTGGTCATGAAATCTTAATGTGGAATATAAATATGCCTGTATAAGCAGAGTAAAACTAATTCACATACTTTACAAATATATCCAAATGTGGAAGGGAAATCCTGTTCATCTTAATTTAGTTTTTAAATATATCTGAACATTCATATCTATACGTAATTCACTTTGAAAATATAAGAAAATACTGGAGGAAAATAATGAATTATAATTGGATTACTAATAATGTACAGACTTAAAAATAATTTTAACCATTAAAAATTATACAACAATATTTGAACTAACATTTTAAACATTGCTCTCTCACAGATCTAGTTGCTATTACCTGACAAAACAAACTATTTCAGAAATTAGTGTTCAAAGAATATTTTTGCTTGACCAAAAATAGTCTTGCCAAAGGGTGGTTCAGAGTAGTTTCACAAGCTTTGTGTTAATACTCCTCTACATGCTACAGAGAGAGAGTAAATATCAGGGGATAGAAAAACATACACGCCATCTACCCGAAACACATTTCTTAGATTATTATCTATTCTAGTAATACTGTCAATGACAGAAAAGTAAAATATTGCATTGTGACAGTGAGATGACCCAATGCTCTAATTATAAAAATCCACATATCTGCCTTTCCCTTCCCCCAGGGCAAATAGACATGGCAGTTGTGAATGTAACAACTTTGTTTTGACACCTCCTGTGAAAGAAGTGTACTATGGCATAGAAGTTGTAATTTGTCAGCTTGCAAAAGAGAGAAACCAAAGTGATGCAGATGTCTGGAGTAATCATCCTTGTTACTTAAGCAATAGAAGTTTGCAGATGGTAATAATTTTTATTGGATCAGTTGATGGGGAAAGCATTTTTATGTGGCTGTTTTCAAGTCTTAAAAAATATAAAATAGTTAATCAGTTATTTTTTGTGTAATCATTGTTGTTTTGGTAGAATGAATTGATGTGGATGCTGATAATCATCACAGACTTCTAAATAAGGGCTTTACTCCTCTATGGATCATTCAGTTCCCACCCCCAAAATTTGAGTCCTTTTGTTTTTCTTGAACTGACAAGTTCCAAGCTAAGTAAATCTGATAAAAGGATAGTAAAAATGGTCCAAAAACTAGTCTTCATTGGAATTTGGTGCCTATGCTTTTTAAACTCATAAAACTTCCTAAAATCTAAAGTGATTGTTCATGTTATTTCTGACTAAATCTAGTTCACAAAGTAACAAAGGCTGGAACTCCCAGGTAAGGCAAAAATTGTTCTCCTTCTGAATATTGCTAAATGTCACCAAGGCATTTCAAAGAAATATAATTTAAAAATATTGGGTTTTTATGTGCCTCTCTTAGCCCTTTCCTTCATCCACTAAATGTTTCAACAACACAGGACAGATTAGTATTGCTAAATCTCTGCTGTAAAACAAGCTGTTTTCATCTCCATTGAGTAAGATAATTTCATTGCAACTTTGAGAAAGTCACATATATTTTGTTTTATTCTCTTGCATTCTTCTTTAGATATAAATAATGATGAAAACTGTAATATCTGTTTTACAAGGTTTTCATGGTTAACCCCAGAAGGCAACTGAGCAACACCCAGGTACACAATTACTCTGCTTCCTGCACTCAGTGAGGAGAAGAATCCTTGAAGAATCCTTGAAGAAGACAGAAGAAAGAAGAAGAAGAAGTAGAAGAAGAAGAAGAAGAAGAAGAAGAAGAAGAAGAAGAAGAAGAAGAAGAAGAAGAAGAAGAAGAAGAAGAAGAAGAAGAAGAAGAAGAAGAAGAAAAAATTGCAGACATTAATAATAATAACTGTAAAATATTAATAAAAATTTTTTAAGGGAAAGGAGAAAGGAATAAAATCCAAGAAAAACAAGTGATGCACAACACAACTGCTCTCCACCCACTGGCTATGCCCAGCCTGACCCCAAGCAGTGACCAGCCCCTCACATCCCCCTAGTCTATAGATTGAATACGATATTCTATGGTGTGGAATATCTCTTTGCCCTGTTCAGATCAGCTGTCCTTGTCCATGCTTCCTCCCAGTTTCTTGTGCACCTGCTTGCTGACAGAGCATGGGACACTGAAAGTCCTTGATTTAAAGCAAGCTCTGCTTAGCAACAAAAATCTAAAACACTAGTTTTGTACTAAATCCAAAACACAGTACTGTATCAGTTATTAATAAAATTATCCCAGCTGAAACCAGGACAAGATAGTATTGGGTTACTTCAAAAAACCCCAAGAATGTAATTACCTGACTACATGGCTTTTTCCAAATCACTTGAGTTTCACTATTGTTACTGTTTCACTTAATGTTGCTGGTGCACACTTCATTGGAGTTTATTTCAGGTTTAGAAAGTTAGTTTGTAGTGCACATGCATGCTTCATGTGCATAGTTCTGTATAAACTAAGCTGTAGCATAAATTGACATTGTAGGTGGCAATTAAAAATCTAAACACACCTCATGACAATGTGTGGCTGGTATATGGTGCTCTATGTGTGATTCTACATTAACATATACACCAAATATTTTACTAAGTCATATGAGTTGTCTGTTTGATAGGTTGCAAAATAAAAGTTTTTAGAATATGTAAAAACATGAAGCAGTATAGAACGAGATCAGTAAATAGAGAAAAAGTGCAATTATAAATGTGTTCTGCAAATATGTATATGTGAAGCATTTAAAATACAAGAGCTTTCTTTTTTGTCCTGTGTGAGTAAAAAGTCATTCTTCATGAACAACTTAAAGATAACAATATACACAAAGGCACTCATGCCTTTCAAAAAGAGCCTGCATTAATCTGACAATTGATATTTTGTTGCTGCTGCTCTTCTTAAAAGCAGTACCGGGTCTGAATGTTCTTTTACTCAAGAGGTCAATGGAGTTAGAGGACACTGTTCCTCTTGCAGGAAATAAATCAAGGTCATCCACAATAATACCACTCCCAGTCACTCTTGGAACAGTAACAATAAAATTTGACCAAGCAGCATCTAGCAGTCATACTGCAGAATAAGGAAGGAGTATCATCGATCCTTTTTAATTCATGCTATTTTGTTAAATATACCTCATCATCTAGACAATTCGGTATCACCGTAGGGTGAATTGTTATAAAAAATAGTAATTCATCTTTTCCTTGTCTTTTAATATTCTTGTGTGAATTTAGTTCTTGCCTCCATATTTAATCCTTAAGAAACAAGAGTTAAGGAGAGAAGGAAACAAATGATAAACATTAGGGCATTACACAGGATAAGCAACAGGGAACTCCAACAGTATATCTGACCTTTGGGAAACAGCAGCTAGAGTTCCTTGGGAGGAAAAAATCCTTCCAAAAGCAATTTTCAGCAATTTTCAAGGGTTCCCTCATTCACAACTGCAAGCCACAGCTTATAGATCTGTTAAATTGTGTACATATCATGAAATTAAAACATATAAAGTCTCGATTTTTTCATTTCTGTTCTACTACTTCTGTATGTCACAAGGAAGCTCATTGCTTCATTTCATTGCTTCTCCTGCTCCAGAAGAATTTGTGCCACCTACTCATGCTGTGTTATAATGTCCTCTTGTGCAGGAGGTTTTGCCACTGTAAGGAACCAGTGGTGCTGCACTCCAGTGGATTGCTGCTGGTGCAAACATTACCCTCTCTTGCCATGTTTCTATGCTCATTTGAAGTTTGCCTATATTGTGCAATATACCATGTGCAGTCACATCATATAACACCACATCCATACCTTTAATGACAGTATATGAATAAATCTCCCTAATGTTACTTAAAGATGAGTCTGTTGCAGCAAAAAGAGATAAAATGGAAGAATTGACACAAGCTTTTCTGCCGGCATAGTCCTTCTTCCAAAATTAAAGAGAAGATGCTTTCACTTTGCAGATTCACTTTGTGCATACACAACAAATACATTTTCATGTGTACAGACAGTGATTAAAACAAGCAAAGTGAATGCTTTCAAAAGCCTTACACATGAATTTAACCATGGATATTCAGTATTAAAAGAAAGAAAGAAAAAAAAAATCATTCCTACCAGTTCTAGTAACTCCTACACAACAAATACATTTTCATGTGTACAGACAGTGATTAAAACAAGCAAAGTGAATGCTTTCAAAAGCCTTACACATGAATTTAACCATGGATATTCAGTATTAAAAGAAAGAAAGAAAAAAAAAATCATTCCTACCAGTTCTAGTAACTCCTAAATGTTTGAAAACTGGTAAATACTGTTTCAGTGACAATGGATTTTTTGAGCATCAAATTGAAGTGAAAATGACACAGAGTTGTAGTGGGCTTTCAGATGCTTAAATTGAAAACAGAGACCAGGACTGCAGTAGCAGAAGAGATGCTGAGCTATAACAATTGTGTTTTTCAAATTACAGTAAGTGCAATCAGAATACATAAATACACTTGTCAAGCAGTGCTGGGTTGACCATAAAAAATGAATTTTTAAATGAAGACTATTATGAATGTACAAGACGAGAGTTGGTATTACCAGTGTTTTATTTAAATGTTTTTACAAGGCCTTGTTTTATGGAATGCAAACACTGTAGTGGAGGACAGTTGATTTTGACTAATGCTGCACTTTGAGGTCAGTAAGGAGCTTCTGACCAACTTCACTGAATATTAGACTGAGCTCACAGTGCTTCCTCGTTCAGCTCTCATACCACAGTAACAATCCCACTGAGAATGATGCATGACCACAGACAGAATACAGATTGAAGTACTAGTCCATAAAGTAAGTGCTGACAGCAGTTTCTAAATTTTTCCAAAATGAAAGGTGTACTGTAGAGATTCCTAGGCAGCAGAAGTCCCTTATGCCCCTGGGAGTTAAAGCATACTACAGAAGATACCTATCTAGATGGAAGAAATTGCATATCTCCTGTTTTTTAGAACTATGAAATACCCAGATTTCTCAGAATGAGGTCTACTGATTAGATCAAGTAGCCAGCCACCACACTACCACAGAGAGTCCCTTGGAATAATGAAGAGAAAAGGAATAGGGAAGAAAGTGAGAGACAAATGAAAGATCATGGAAAATGACAGATTAAAGAACAACAAAAAACCTGAAGCATCTCAGCATCAGTGACCACATATGTTTGGCAAAGCATTGCTAACTTAGAATACTAATAGCAGAATTCAAAACATTTTTTTTTTCATGGGCAGCTTTGGATTGTTAATCACAAAAGAAATCAAGTTGTAATGAAAACTAATTCAATATGCAATTGACTATGTTAGTTTGGAGTTGTTTCCCATTGCCTTTAAAATGTATATTAAAATCTAAGGCAGTCTTTTTGATGCATCAATTTAAAGGAATATCCAAAAATTGTAGTTCAGAATAGATATTTAAAGGATGCTTCAGATTTTAAAGGAAGTTTATGTATGTACCCACACTCCTTATTTAGATTTTGGTTTTGGCATACTGGCACTGACAGCTATTGTAGCAATACTCATTACTATTTGTAGAATTGGGGTGGGACAAAGGAGGAGAGAAAAGTGTATGATCCTTTGTTTTCTTTTAATTTTGGTTTGCTTTGCTTTAAGATTAGAGGAAAAAAAGACCATTATACTGCTACATTACTCTACTTTTAATAATCTAAAATGCATTTTACCATTAAAGAAAGGCCACAAGTAAAATTAACATCTCCTGAGCCAACTTAAGTTCAGGATTAGATTCAGTTTAAAAATTAGTTCAGAATTAGGCTCAGTTAAAAGATTTTGTTCAGAGTTTCCCTAAGGAATGCTAGGACACAAGCATAATAATTCCTTCTAAAAAATAAAAGGTAAAATATACCACTCCTATATTAGACCAGGCTTCTACCAAGCATTTCACTGGTTACTGCCAATGCAGACCTTCTGCAGTTGCAGACAAACCAAATCAAGACATATAAGATTTAGTCAGACAAATAAAGTATTTCTGGAAGTAATTTCTGCTCATCAAGAAATGGTAGGGCCAAGAGCCAATGCAGTAGACAGGTAAGTGTCATCAAAAAGCAAATTCACAGTATTCACTTAAGGAATTTATTGAAAAGATGCCCAGATACGATTAGAAACACTAGAGAAATGAACAGAGTTATATTTCTACAGCTAAAATTCTACACAGGTGCTCTACTCACAAAAAATATTAGCCTGAATCCCACCTATTTCCTATTTTGGAACCGTGAATGTCAAGATCCTCATTTAACTTCTAATAAGCTTGGAAAAGTGAACTTACAATAGATCTTTTGTACCTAATCTGAAAAAGTGGAGGGAATTAAGATTTTTAAACAGCCATTAAGAAAAATAAATGGGAACACTGGCCACAGCTCTCCCAATCACCAAACAAAACCATCTTTCTGCTTGGTGAAAAGAAGTAAACTGAATCTATTCTGGATAGACACCTTTGAATGCAGCCCACCTGCACCTCTGAAGGGTGTTAAGAGTCACAGAGATATTGGTTAAATCATTGAAACTCCTGCTATCATTGTCATAAAAGAAAATTACTTAGAAACCTTCAGGAAGGGGCTCATATCAGATAATAGATACCTGAGTTAATCTGTACAGATCACCGACAGGGCTTCCCTTAGACAAGGAACTGCCTGTAACAACAGTTTCCATTTTGCAGCAGTATAAATAGGGCATCTAATCCTTCCTAATCATCAGAAATAACCAAGAGTGTTTTTCTGTGGATCTGGGCCCATATTCTGGTGGTGGATGTGTTACCAACACTCGAATGGAAACGAGTTCTTACTGAATTAAACACGATCCGGCCTTTAAATTTATTAGCTGAAATGACTAGTTTAGTGAAACAGAATGTCTTTATTACATTTAATTTAGTCAGGGAGAAGAACGATTAGCAGGTACTCATTTTATCCTTGCATAATGAACAAAGTTCTTTTCAAAAGTAAAAAAAAAAATCGATTTAAAGAAATCCACTAGATATCATTATAACACTTCTAGACGAAGCTTTAAAGGAATAGGCACTATGAGGATTCAAGACATGACTGGCGAATCACACTTTAAATTCAAACTTTGATTGTTATGTCTTCCATGTACCCCTATTCTTTGACCATTCTCAAACCTGTTTCGTAATGGAAAAGTACAATACAGGCAGAAAATTAGAAGAGTAATCTTTGACACAATTACATGCCATTTGCAGGAAGAAGTATAGTAGTATTTGAGAAAAGATCACTGCTGTACAAAAGTGCATCAGTAGAAGTACAAAAAAAAAGAAAGTGAGACTTTTTGTTCTGTGTTTTTACTCCGTCTCTCTGAAGGTATCCAAATGAGAATTCTAAGTTCATTGAGAATGCCCTCCAACAAAAATACATATAATTAAAAATCATAGCATTAGCATCTCATTGACCCAACCTAATGAATTAGATGGCTGACCAAGAAACTGTTCTCATCTTTGTCTGATTCTCTTACAGTACTAACTATTGGGATTATTCACCCTTGCTTGCTTGTTTACACAAAAATGAACCACTAAGAGCAACACACACCATAAAACTGTGTGTAAGTTCTCAGTTTGAACCTTCACCAGGAACTCCCAAGAAAACTTCTCCAGAGCACTTTTATCATCCTGCTCTGAACTCTCCCTTAACTCAGTACATAGTAAACTTGGACCATTTGCTTCCTTAGCTTCTATGTTAGAAAATAGATATAAGAATTGCTTCTTTCCTGCAGAGTCTTCTCTGCAAGCCTCTATATGAAACTCCTCTCAGTCTCCCTGCAGACATCCTGTCTTTGTGAGACAGCACAAAGTGTTTCCAGGACCCCATCTATAATGACCTAGAAAAAGAGTGTGCCGACCTTTGTTTAAATTTGGTGACAAGATGTTTTCAGATACACTTGTCCCTACCTAAGCTAAAAAAAGAACACAGCTTCTAAACTCAGTGGGTGGGGGGCTGATAGGTGACTGAGCCATCAGAGGTGTTGCCAAAGGCAGGCAGGCACTCTGTGGGGCTGTGCTGAGGACTCAGGCAGCTGAACCCCCTTCACTGTCCATCTGAAGCAGCACTGACACACTTCAAATGGGACTCATGAAGACCTGCACTGTCAGAGGGCTTGATCAGACATACCGTGGTAAAAATACTTGCAGGTCTTATGAAAACTTTGCCAGTCTCTTTTAAGCACAAACATGCAGAATGACAGGTGCTCACACTATGCTACCTGACAGTGTGGCATTACAGTCATATTTTTGGGGGAAGAGGACAAAAACATTTTGAAAGGTTGTTGAAGTCTATGCCATCACAACTCTCCTGGAGACCAGGCATAAAAGTATAGATTGCTTTCAAGCTGCACTAATGTTGAAGTTGTAACCTAGCTTGAAGAGAAAAAATTTACTGGATAAACAGATCCAGCTTTCAGAATCTGCAGCTTATCAGAGCTTGTGTGATATAATCTATACAGCTGTTCAACCCATCTCTGTAAGACCATCTATACTTTGTGGAACATTTCCTTAATAAAATCCATTTGGAAAGATTTTTACTCTACTTTCCTCATTTCTGTTTTAGAAACCTGGCCTAAGCACAAATTTGTTTTGATTCATGTCTTAGGAGACCTTTAATTTTCAGCAAATACTTTGCAAAAAACATTTTTCATTACTGAGTAAGCTTTGTTTTTGTAATGGGAATTCAGACAAAGTGGGACAGATACTGATTGTATTTTTTCCCCCAGATGAAAAAGACAAACAAACAAACAAACAAAAAAACCCCCAACAAAATAAAAACTTGTTGAATTATGGCATAAATAAAACCAGGTTTTGTTTCTAGGAAATTAAATTTCTCCTTCATATTCTTTAACGTTTGTGAATACTTTATTGGCAGTCTCTTTTATAAGAAGTATTCTCACAGGTGATTTAGAGTTCTGAGGCATGGAGAGTTAATAGCTACAAGACGAATAAAGGAACAAAACACCACCTTTTTTTTCCCCCTATAATAGAGATCAAACTGGGGGGGAGGAAGGGGGAAGAGAGAGAAAGAAGGAAAAAATTTCTGAAAAATACTGAAGTATATTATCTATATTTTCACTCAAAATTGACACAAGCTTTTCTGCCAGCATAGTCCTTCTTCCAAAATTAAAGAGAAGATGCTTTCACTTTGCAGATTCACTTTGTGCATACACAACAAATACATTTTCATGTATTTGTTCCTCTAATGACAAGGAGCTACAATTCTTCCCCCCATTTCTTATAAGACAGCTAAGTTTAACAAAAGTAAATTCCCATGTAATTTTATGATAATCCACACATACTGAGGAAATCATAACCAACACGAAGGAAAAAATCTGAGACTATTACCATAACAATTCTAATTTACTTCTCTCAGTGGCTCCAGTTTATTAAAGTCCTAGCAAAAGCTGGTGATCACAAGGAAAAGGTACATATTTTCAGAAGAATATGCCGTCTGTGTCATCTCATTATAGACTGCTTTGAAGATAAAAAATTCTGCGCTAATGATTCAATTAAGGAGAGGGTTTTTTATTTTCAGAGGGTTTGCTGCCAATAAAACTATCATACTCTTTCACCCAAATTTTCCACGACCTCCTATTAAAATCAGCATACTAATCCACACTTCAAGCAAGAAGATATGAAAGAAAGAAACTCTACTTTCTACATTCAGGAAGGCTAATGTGGAAAATCTTTAAATCTTGGTAATATTTGTTCTATTTTCCTTTCTCATTCTGGAAGAAAATTTTTTCAATTGCAGTCTGTAGACTGGTGGTCACGCCATAAATTCTACCCAATCTGAAAAAAATTAAATGATTGTGCTGGATGGTGTCTTATGGAAGACTGTTAACTTCTCTCCATAGTTTTTTTATCACTAGAATACTGGGAGAGCAGCATTGCATTCATCTGTATACATTTACATTTGGAAAAGAAAAAAAGGGAAAAGGAAAAATAACCAAAACCAAGCTCAAAAAACCCAACCAAGCAAACAAACAAAAAAAAGGAAGACAAGTAATTTCTCCAAAAGACAATAAAATTAAAGTGAACCAAGGAGAAGCAATATTTGAAAGAGCTAAGCTTTTATTTTTCTCCCTAAATTGCAATCAACTATTACATTAGACAAAATTTCCTAAAAGACTAACTACTGTCTTTGGCAGTATAAGTGTTCCAACATTGATGAAGGGTAAATATGTATCTACATGTTTAGGGTCAGTATATGTAACTGACCATATAGGAAGCAGTTTAGTGTAAGTACTCGGATACTGCACATATTAAAAAAACAGTTTCTTCTTGTTTAACTACATAAAATCATGGTCTGTATTCCCTGTTTCTTAAAGACAGATTCAGATTTAGGAGCAGCTGTATGCACCTACAACCTGCTTGTGCAGGATCTGTATCCCATGGAGTTTATAGGACTTTTTTTGGTTTGTTGTGGGTTTTGTTTTTTTCTAAATGTTAAATGTGTCTTGTGTTTGTATATAGAGAAATTAGCACCTCAAAGTGCTACAAGGTAGAACAACTTCTCTACTTTAGCAAATTCAGCCCATTCACTCCATGGATTGTAAACATGTCTTTGTGCTGTTGAGCAGAAAATACTGCTGTACAGCACTGACATTACCCTTTCTTAATAGGAGCTTAATAGGTGCTCAAACAGGTCTTAATAGGGCCTTAATAGGGGCCCTAATAGGCAATCACAAACTCAGGAATTCTACTCTACCACCTCCTATGAGCCTTAAGGCTCATTGTTTTCTTTGTTTCAGCTTTGCCTCCTCCTTCTGCACAGTTGAAGCCTCTGCCCAATTCTCTCATCCCCAGATTCTCCTGGGTAGCAAATGGAAAATGTGTATTTCTCATTTCTTTTCTCAGTGAGTTAACCCATGTCTGGTACACCTTGAAAATTGCACTTACCAGAGCTCTTGTCTCCCAGAACACTCTGGGTGACAAGAAAAGAATGGAGAACAGGGGCACCTCTTTTCTCACGTGAAGCTTTGTTGGTTTTCTGTTTGTTTGTTTGTTTGTTTTTCAGTTACAAATAGATCTTTGAATGGTGATAAGCTCAGTAACTCAAGAAGAGGAGTGTCATCCCAAGCCCTCTCTCTCACCTCCATACATTTACAACTCTACCAGAATGAAGACAATAATGAACTGTGCACATTTACCTCATCTAGAAAATATTTTTTTAAAAAAAATCAAGCACACCATCGTAACACAGGCTGATATAGAGCAGAAGTTGGATACAGTGAATATTTTTACTCAGACGTATCATAGGTGAGGTGCTGCTCTTTACAAAAAGTGTCAACTAAAAGACAGCATGTGGTTTATCAAAGACACATTTTCAAAAGGAAATAAATTTTGTTTTAATTATTCTAGCTATTTCTGATATGTCCTATATAAGAAAGAAAAAAGAAAAAGAAAAAATAGTACTTCAAAAAGGGAGGACTTCAAAAAGTAATTTTCTATTAAAGCTGCAAAATATTTTCCACTAATAGCTGCATCCTGAGGTAGACGGTATTCAAAATTACAGAATCTACAAATGATGGGGGTCAGGACATCGGGTAGATAACAGAAAAGATACATTTAGGATTTAAACTTAATGGAAGTAGATTAATATCTTGATTCCCTTTAATTATTTTTTTTAATCTCTATCTTTCAGAAACACTTTATCTTACCCAGTCTTGAGTTTAAGAGTGACTTCAACGGGTCACGATGAAAGTCCGGTGACTTCTACACTGAGACCTTAGTGATTCTTCCTAAGATGCCTACTATAGTCAAAAACAAAGTGTGCCTTCAGAGTACATTGCTTAGGAATGCAGTAGCCCAATAATAACCAGAACTGCATCAGGGTATTGAAAAGCAAGCTTAAATACTGAGGGAATAAAAATGTTTGTCACATTCTGACATGGAAGAAGAAATAAACTCATGCTCTAGATAAACAGACATATAACTGAGCTATCAAAGCTGATTATTTTCCAAATGCCTTCAGTAAAAGGAGGGGAGTGAGTGTGAGTATAGGGTGAAATATGTCTCTGAATTCTTATCTGGATTTCTTAGGAAGAAAGGCTAAAAATAGAGGAAAATACTATTATAAAATCTTTCTAAGCAAAATATAAACTCTTATACTACTGCATCAAAATTTGTTTAAGACTGAAAGAGTTTTATAATTTATCACAATGCCTTAAATTTAAAATTCAGTACTTGGATTGGGACTGTTTTGTTAAACATTATTCAATTTGAGAAAAGATGTCAACCTACAGGAGATCAAACTACCTTCTCTTATAGACCTCTATCAAGGACTTTCTTCAGAACTACCATAAAACTATTAAAGATTACCTTTGCGTGAATTTATATTTTAAGAACTTTTTATAAGTACGAGTTTCAGTTTTAATACTTAACTGAGTGACATGCAAGACTTGAGGTTATAGTAAATTAAAAGCTTTCTTAGGTATCAGCTCCCAACTTCCTTGGCAGCTGACAACCTGGGTAAAGCCATGTTTTGTCCAATGTCCTTACACTGGACATTCAGCGACGATGATAATTCACTTAGCCTCTCTCTGCAGTCCTGCTCAGCTTTGTAAATGATTTAATCAGTCTGCTCACATTAAAACTTTATCTCACATGAAAAATTTGTGTTATGTAGAACTAGATTTTCATGAAATTCAGTCAAAACTCATGAAACATTACTCTTCAGTAACAAGAATGTTTTAATAAGAATCAATCACAGTAGTATTCCATATGTACTGTAATTTTATCTATTAACCTAATAAGATAAAATACGAGCTCGTTTGCAAATGAGTAGGTGCATTAATAAGTGTCCACATCAATCTGCAGAAGGCAACATTTGATTTCCTATTTCCTGAGGGTTTATGATCAACATATATTGATTTGTGGAGCTTCTGGTCAGAGTATTTTTTTTGCTTTGCTCTCATTTTTTGCTTTGCTTACTCTTTTTTACCAAAAGCAAAAATAAACTTCTTAAGTGTTCTGTTGAGACAGTCCAGAAAACATATTTAATATTCTTGTCTTACACCTTCTTACACTTTGTTAATTTAATTAAAACCCTCTTTATAAAACCAAACACCCCCCCCCAAAAGAACCACAACCCAACAACCACACACACACAAAGACAACTGATGACAAGATATTGCTAACTTATTCAATCAAGGCAGTCCAAAGAGTGTCCATAACATTTACAATATCACCCTTCATTAAAGAAATAATTTTATTCACATCAGAATTAATATATTAAACAAGAAACATTTAATAAGACAGACTTGGATATATTAGATGAAGGAGAAATATCATTGAGGAAATGAGCTTTGTAATAATCTTATCAGAGACAAAATATCTTACTATCTTCTTTTTTTTTTTCTTTTGTCCTTCATGACAGCAAGCAAGGCAGCATGATCATGCAACCCTCTTCTGGCTAAATTCTAACTCAAAGGTATAAATACAATTATAAAAATACATAGTTATCCTTTGATCATAAATAAATAAATAAATATTCTGAATTAATTTCAATTGGTTGATCTTATGCCCTGATTTTATGTTGTTACCAACTACGAAGCCAAGCACCCTGCTAAAACACAAGTTGTTTTCTGGGGGACATGTTGTGCTTCATTTTACCACAAGTGATTGATAGTTTTGCCCTACTGCAGTGACTTTGTGGCTAAAAGTGCATGTGCTCATCATAATTCATTGTACCAAATGCTTCTCGTAATGTCAAATAAGAACCTGGTTCTCCAGTGAATATACTTTGAAAGAGCCCACAGAGCTTTGAGAGTACTAAGTATCTGCCTGAAAAAAAAAATGGCTTTGGTTTGGATATCAAAAATGCAAATTCTTTATGAGTAACTTATGCATATTTCAGTAGTGTGAATACACATATTTAACACACATATAGTTCTCTATGCAGGGACATAGATATGGAATTATGTCATACATCTGATTTACTATTTGACATGTATTTAACTTCAGATGTAAAAATGGCCTCTAGTCAGCAAGTCACTTTTACTACTTTCTGTGGGAAGATAGGAATATTGCTTTTCTCTATCTGACAACATTTACAGTTCGCTCAAAGCTACCAGACAGAATTTGGACAAGGTAGCTTTTATTTTACCATCCAAAATGTAAAATCTGAAAGAAAGAATGATCCATTTTCTTCCCCCTCCCCTTCCCCCTCCAGAAGAGATACACCATGGGATTAGCAAAAAATTAAACATTGGGGATTTCTGACATTGATTTCTTTTCCCTTTGGTTGCATTCTGTAAAAAAGCTATATATTTTTACTGGAGATTTAGAACAGATGAACCATTTAAGGCCAGTGAAATCAAGATGAATGATAACTCTGAACAGTAGTGCTACATCTATTCAGAATACAAGTGTGAGTTTTCTTGTAGCTTATCAATCTAATGCCACTAAAAGCAAGGTCTCCCATAAAATAGGAAATACTATCACTCAGTTTTAGTATATTTCATAGAATTTACAGTGCAATTGCAAATGCATTTAATAAGTGGTTGACAAATAAGCAAATTTTAATTGCTTCATTACTATCTATTTAAATTGGGTACATCATACCACATGTATTTTAGCAAAAATAAGACATGCCATTTGATAGTGTTCTGTAGCAAAATAGTCAATTTTTTTAAGGCTCAAATCATAAATTCCATTTTTTCAGTGTATTGCTTTTCTTACCATTGTGCAGTCTTTAACATAATGCACCTAAACCAGTAATATAGCAGTGTTGGACTGAGCAATGCACTAGACATTGCTTCTGCAGAAAACAAGTATACACCAATATACAACAAACAACCACCCCAAATCTGTGGCAAAAAGTAAAAACTTGAAAAACTTAATTCCTCTGCATGAAGCATGGAGATTAGTGCAGCTCTGAGAACACGCTACTTCAATATGACACAACTAAAACGTTTTATCCTTTGTTTATTAAAATGGTTGCTTCTGTCATTTCTCAGTGTGGTTTGACAATGTCTACTCCAATCGCTCTTTAGATGTTCTCATAGAGCTTCCTCTAATACACTTGTTGGAAAAGCAAACACATTTCCACAACGCAGTGAAAATGCTGTCAGCTTTATAGAAAACTTTAACAAGCATTCTTTTCCAATAGTTTGGAAAATAAATACGTCTAAATACAATTAAAGCATCCAATAAGTCTTCAGGATACTGTAAATAACCAAGCAGGATCTGATGTTAAGCATGAATAGTTTGTGTTTTGCTATATGCTACTTTTAAGGGAACGGGGTTATATGTCTAATGAAGAAGGCAGAATGGTAGACAATTAATGAAGCTGATAATTTTGGGAGGAGGGGAAAGCAATATGAGAGGAAATAGAAATTTTGATTTTAAAATGTTAGTTACTTTTCATCCTTGTCTATGCAATGTTCACCTAAGCTTTAGCATGCAAAATTCACTGAGAACAAAACAAACTGGGCTACTGGAAATACTGTTCTGTTTCTGTAAGTGGTTTTAATTTAGAATTTCATAGAAAACTCTAAGAAAGATTTCACACAACAGTCTTAACCCCAGTGTGGCATAGAGGACTGTTAAACTGCTTTTTATACATGTTCGTTATCTAAAAAAAATATTACCTACAGAAAACAAAGTGAGATCTTTGCCACTTCCTCCATCCAGTTTGCATCTATAGGAAACTAGGGTCATACTTCCTACAGCCTGATCAAGACCACAGGATCACTAAATGGTTAAGGTTGCAAGGAGTCACTGATGGAGTCTTCTGGTTCAACCTGCCTTCTCAAGCAGGGTCTTCTTAGAGCACATTGCACAGGATTTATTCCAGATGGTTCTTGAATATCAGTGACGAGACACTCCACCACCTCTCTGGGCAATCTGTTCCAGCACACAGTCATACGCAGAGTAAATAAATTCCTCCTCCTGTTCAGGTGAAACTTCTGGTGCATTAGTTTCTGCCACTAACCTCTTGTCCTAATGCTTGGCACCACTGAGAAGAGCCTGGCTCCATCCTCTTGACATCTTCCTTTCCGATACTTATATATGTGGACAAGGTCCCCTCTCAGTTGTCTCTTCTTAAGGCTGAACAGGCCCAACTCTCTCAGCATTTCCTCTTAAGAGAGATGCTCCAGTCCCTTAAGCATTTTTGTTGCCCTCCATTGGACTCACTCCAGGAGCTCTGTGTCTTTCTTGCACCGAGGAGCCCAGAACTGGACACAGCATTCCAGATGTGACTAATCCAAATAGATCAAATTAGGCTACGATTATTTCACTTGTTACGGGTTAGGTCCTGAGACTTAACAGATACAATTTCATGACACAAACTTTGATAATAAGTAAAGCCATATATTAAAAACTCAAACATTTTAGAGTTCCCTAGGCTAATTTGGGAGTCAATTATTCTGCAATACAATTTTCTTAAGAGGATAATATCTCTATTTTATGCTATTGAAACCTGATCTTTGAGTTTAATTTACTCCTGCTTTAGCTTTCTTTGTCCTTTTCTGCAATTCTCTACCAATCTTCAAAAAAGAATGTGCTAGACCAGAGTCTGAACAAACCCCATTAGTTTTTATTTCCTTTACAGAAATAAAACCAAGAAAGAAATGTTGCTTCTCACTCTTGTCTGCAAAAAGGAAACAGACAAACAAGAGCTGTGTCCAAATGTCTTTTTTTCTGTAGTCTTTCTTAAGTTACTGTACAATAAGGTTTTGTAGAAATTATCCCATTTTTTTTCTGACTAGATAACTTGGAAAGGTAAGCTTCCTTTCTCTCCTGAACACTCTCATTATTCTTTTCAAGAGTTCATAAAAAGTGTTCGGGTCACATATTCACTGTTAATATATGTGAACGTAAGTCCCTTGAAAAGATGTGGTTTGTTAACAAGGGCCTCTTTTCCTTGCCCTGTTTGCTGCACTGCAGATAGGGTGGAGACTTCTGAAATGAGACAAAAGATGACATTTCACAAGAGGTTGGTGAGAACATCAAGCAGGGGAGAGGGGCAGTGAGAATCACAAGCAACAGTGAGAATCACAGATATGTGTGGAGTTTTCTGAAACCCATCATTCAAATATGTAGCAGGGAAAGGGGAAATATGCTTACAACTACTTTGTTTCTGTTCTATCTCATCCCCTCCCTTGTATTTTTTTATTCCTGAAAGTGTCTTGCTTCAATTTCTGTTCTAATAAGAAACTAGCTTTGTACAGTCAAAGCTGTCTGATGCACAGAATTTAGAGACACATTGGAATCAGAACCACGTCACTAGGGACCACATCACTATCCCTGAGGGATAAATTCTTGTCTTGCCTTTAGTACACAGATAACCTCCTGTCAACTGGTGGAGGAGAGGAAATAATAAAGAAAAAAATTCTTATTTCCACTGTGAGGTAGTTACTCCATCAGAGATCTCCCCTCAATCTCATTCCTTCTTTTGCTGCCCATCCAATCCATTCCAGTTCACCTCTGTCTCTCTACCTGAGATGATGATCTTCTAGCCAAGTACATTCTTCTACTTCTAAAACATACAACAAAACATCTATGCCAGGTTGACTTCTGACCACAGCTCAGACCCACACAGCCTCTTGCTCACATTCCCTGAGTGGGACTGGGGAGAGAATCCAAAGGGCAAAAGTTAGAATACTCCTGTGTTGAGATAAAGACAGTTTAAATAGGGAAAGCAAAAGCCACACATACAAGCAAAGGAAAACAAGACATTATTTCATTACTTCCCATAGACGTGTAGGTCTTCAGTATTTCCCAGGACAGAAGGGCTCCCTCACTTGCTGCTTGGGAAAACAAATGTCATTGCTCCAAACATCCCACTTTCCTCCAGCTTTTACAGCTAAGCACAACAACGGGATATATATATAAAAAATATAAACATACTTTGTATGTTTATAAATCTATCTAACAGTATGTATAACTGCTAAACATACAATTTTTTTGTATTTCAACAATTTTTTTAATTTCAACTCCAATTCCAGCATTCTGTCTAGAAATCCTAAGAACTTTGTTTCTAAGGGACTCTATTATGTATAACTCCTCAGAAGAATCTGGTACTACAGATTGTGCAGATAAATTTCACTCCTCTGAAATAGTCTTGAGCTTCCCTTGAGAAGTCTTTTCTCTCAAAAGACACTAAGACAACACAGATATGAAGAAGTAAATTCAGAATAGTTGTATCTGGGGTTTTGAAGCTTAGCAATGTCCTTTTTCTTCAGGGATGAATTAGGAAAATTAAAAAAGTATAATTTAAAAATTGGCTAGAGAGCTGACACTCCCAAAAATAACTTCTTTGTTTTATCTCCTTGTTGAACATTTATGGGGTCCTGTATTAAGGTATACATGCAGGGATATATGTATAAGTAGCCATTTTTCTGGGCATGTGCCCTAATATACAACATAACTGAGGACAGAGATATAGGATAAATACATGTGCTCTACAGTTAGTTCTCAGTTGCTTAGAAATTTTTTTCTTTAATTTTGCTGTCTCTCTGAACTTTGCCAGTTGAATTGATAATGCTTGCCTCTGAAGTATGTAAAGCAAAGAGAAGCTTAACCTTGTGAAAAAAAAGTTTTCCCTTAAAAAAACAGTCCTACTGTAGAAGTTCTGTTATAGACGGAAAATTTCTTACACAGTTCCAATTACAGGCTGTTACACTAATTGGAAGAAACATTGAAAAATATTATTTTTGCATTAAAACAGAACCAAAATATTGCGCATTATAAATAGATTTAACTGGTTCTTCAATTTCTTTTGCGTAAAACAATAATCTGTTGGTTTGTTAGGGCTTTTTTTCCATTAGTTTCTCTTTTTCCTGATGTGATTTAGGTTTCTAACAGTAACTCTTCAGATATAGACATGTATGTCGAGAAACTGGTCTTTGATCATATGAACCTTCACATATATATTCCATTTTAATACCAAAAAAAAAAAAAGTACGAGCCTCTACAAGTTAATAAAAGGTATAGGGAATTCTGTGTTTTTTAGAAGAAAAAGCATTTATGCTTGTCTCAAACAAATAATAAAGGTATATTAGTACCACTTTCCTCATTCACTTTGCAGTGCCATGTCTGCATTAAGGGATAATAAAAAGATAATGAAAAAAAAATCATCTCCTTATTACTACTTGGGTTGAATTGGACCAAACAATTGAAGTTCGATACAGCATGTCTGGAAAAAAACAACAATGTTCAAGTCCTTCCCTCTTTGCTGGTATTCTGCGGGGGCAGACAACTTAAGTTATGTACTGTAACATCGTCTGTAGTTTGAAATTTTAAGTGATTTAGTGAAATGCATGGTTATCTCATCTCGTTGCTTTGTCTACTTAAACACAATATTTTAAGTGAGAAGGGTCATTTAAATGACTACTTTAAATCTTAATTGCCATAAAAATGCATTTTGAAATACATAATTGAAATATTTGCAGAAGGCAAAAAGTTTCAAAATATATTAAGTAGGTCTGTACTAACTAGCTAGGAAGGTGAATTACTTTTGAGAGGTTTTCAGTGTTTTTCAGATAAAGTGCTCAGAAAAAACTTTGCAATAACCAGGTATTATAGAATCATTTTACACTGACCTGTGTTGGCAGCCCTGAGAGTCTTTTTGATTTATTTTTAAAAGAAATTTATTTCCTGCTGCAAATAGATGAGAGCCCATTCCAGACAGAAACTTCCTTTAACCTGGCAAATAGAAATGAGATGAGATATTGTTTCAATCACCACTTAAACAATATGTGGGGGTGGACACAATGTGGTTATGTACAGCTTGACCTGGAACTGTTGTTCTTGAAGATTGAAAATAAGTGCACCACTTAAAGTCACATATCGTACTAGGCATCAGCAGCAGCCAGGCTCATGGAGGGTCCTTTCAAACAGCTCTATATGGTGACAACAGCCCTGCTTCTTATCTCTTATCCAGCAGGACTTATCTGAACCATCTCAGATTGAATCATGGAAGTTATAATGGGCTGAATGCAGAGAGGTCAAACTAGGGTATATAACAAGGGATAGAATTTTTGTAGCTACCATTTTTCTTCTGATTTACAGAACTTTACGTTTTGATACTGAAAAGCTGTGATCCCACAAAGACTGCTGCTCACCTCTGTATGGCTGCTAGGTGTATCTTCTCAGAAGTATATCTATACCATTTCTTGTTCTTCTCACTGTTCCCTTCCTGGTATGAAGTCAGTACTGAACAAAGACCACCAAGGTTTATACCTCAAGTTTGTAATACATGGTGTTTTCCTAGAGCCACGGTCAGTGACGCTAGAATCACCTGTGAAGAAATTTGTTGAGGAGTACGTTTGCTGGGAGTGAAAGCTGGAGAAAAAGGCTCCCAGACCTTAGTATGGAAACAGTTTCCTCGTTGCATCACCTAAGGAGAGCCAATACACGTGTGAAAAACTCCTGAAATCTATTTATGCACATCAGGAAAAAATGTTGTCGTATCTTTCATAGTTCCATTTTCAAACAAAAATAAGGTTAAAATCCAAAATGGTCTATCCAGTGGGCTGGAGATGACTGATAGAATTATATAATCATTACAACTGGAAAAGACCTCTAAGATCATGAAGTCCAGTTGTTAACCCAGCACTGTCGAGTTCACCACTAAATCATGTCACTAAGTGTCACACCTACACATCTTTAAATACTTCAGGATTGGTAACTCAACCTCTTCCCTTGGCAGCCTCTTAGAGTGCTTGACTACTCTTTCAGTGAAGAAATTTTTCCTAATATCCAGTCTAAACCTCCTCTGATGCAACCTGAGGCCATCTGCTCTCGTCTTTCCACTTGTTACTGGAAGAGGCTGATACCCACCTCACTATGGCCTACTTTCAGGTAGTTGTAAAGACCAATACAATCCTCCTTTTTTCCAAAGCTCTTAGTCACAGAAACTCACCTCTTCTTTGTTGTCAATATCTTTTCACTAGGTTCCAACTCTTTGGTTTTGCTGCTCTTTTATTTTCATAAACATGCTCCACATAGAGGTAAGTTTACATGGACATGCAGAGAAGAAAAAAAAAAATAGTTCAAGGAAAAAGTGTCAGCTCTACCAAGGTGGAATTAGTTTTTCATATTCCAGTCAGTAAGACCTGCCTACAATATAAATTTTTGTTCAAAAAGTTAAACATTATAGATAATATGACACCTGGAGATAAAAGATGACTTAATAATCAATTATCTAAAAGTTTTGCTATTTCCTATATGAAAACAGCACTGTTCTCAGGACCTACAAAATCTTTCACCTGTCCCTGCCCTCACCTCTTCCAGCTATGCAGGTGGATGGACCCTGTGCCCTGCTTGTATAGATATTAAGATGAACAGCTGTTCATTTTCCAGCTTGCTATTGAGCTATTGAGTCATTCCCCTGCAACACTAAGGAACTTTCACCTCTCTGCGAGTACAGTGTATGAACATGTTTCAAGTAAAGGGGCTACAAGGGCATGCATGAACCACAGCAAAATAGCCACTGAGAGCAACATAGCTGTTGAGATCCCCAGAAATGGCATTGTGATGGTTTGTCCTGGAAGACAACTTTCAAGTTCTGAGACATGAAATGTCCAGCACTGATGATGATAATTTATATAAACTGCTTACCAGAGTATTCAAAGCCATGGCTTAATGCAGTACTCTTATTAATCTTAATAAATGTCAGCTTTTTAGGGTGACACGGAATGACGATATGCGACTCAAAGGTGTCTCAGGTAAAACTGAGAATAATCTCAATCTGCATTTAGTCAGTGGAAAAAGAAAACAAAAACAGCAACAAAAACAAACAAACAAACAAAACCCCAAACAACAAACCATTGTGGACAGTAAGAGAAAGAATGGATGGTGCAAAACCTCAGTTACCCACAGTGAAAACCATGATGGATATTTTGACCTACTTTGCAACAGACCCATAATCCAGGCAGCTCCAAATGGGGAGTGACCAATTGTATTGAAACCAGAGTGAAGAATCAAGTGACTGTCATTTCAGTGCCAGTGCCAAGGCAAGAGCATGAAGGCAGGAATATCTTTCAATTAACAGAAATGACTGATCATCCCAATACAGAGAATAATCTGATCCTGCAACAGGTACAGGCTTTCTAGAGCATTAATTATCTCATTACCAGTAGGCTCCAGAAAATCAGCTATACTTATGTATATCAAGGATATCTAAGACACAGCTGACACCAGCTGGCACCAGCTAAACCACAGTCCAGACGTACAATAGTCACTGTAGAAAAACAGCACTACCATCCTAGGTATTTCCAGCACCCACTGATATACATCGGGTTATCCTCCACGTAAACATGACTTCATGGTGTAGTACAGATAATTGTGACCCTTCTCTCAACAAGCAGTAGAGTGCTTATCCTTATACATAGTATGATAAACCCTGGTGGTGAGGCACAGACTACACTTAGATGAAAGCAGAGAGGAATTGATGTAATGTTGAAAAACCAGTGTGGATTGTGCAGGCACAGAAGATGGAAAGCAGAAGTGCTGTAAAACTATAATCAGACCAAAGGAAAAGGTGTCAGTCCTATGCCCATTCACACAGGTAGAGTCATTATGCCACTGCTTATCCAGCTGTACAGAGGGTATAAAGAACTCATTTATGCTTTGAGAAATTTGCAGATCCTAGTGAAATATCTGGAAAATCCTTAAGCTGACTTACAGTCAGATGAGTGTATCCCAAATATACAGTATCTTCACTGTCAAGAATTTAAGGGTTGCTTTACACTGAAAAAGTGACCCTCGAACATAAGATAAATTAAATGGCTTTCAAGTTAAACCATAATAACTATTTATTTTTAACCAACTGTTCAGTGCAGTCCACTATAATCTGTTACACTTTTTTTTGTTTTGAAATATTACACCATTATTTTTTCAAATGCATCAAGCATTGTTTTTTTTATGAGAGAGATTATGTAGGGTAATGACAAAATGCAAATGTATAGAAAGTGAGACTAATTTTAAACCTGTTAGATTGAATAAAATTGGAGTTACAATTGCATTGCCAATGTTGATTGCAACATTGCTGGAATAGTGCCAAAACACACACAAAGCACAACTGAATAACACTGAAGTTTCAAGACTGATTTTGAATTATTGATTTATAAACAGATAGAAATACATTTACATCAGATCTTTCAAAACTGTATCACCAATGATATATATCAATCTGGTATTTTGCTCTAAAATAGCTAAGTATTGCTTTTTAAGCTTTGAATGAATTGGGCTCAGTGGAGCAATTAGTCAGGAAATAACCTTTTTGGTAACAAAGTGAAATCAGAAAATAGGCAATAACTTAGTGTTCAAGTAAATTAAAAAAAAAAGTTCTCTGAGCACAGACACTTGCAAAATTGCATCTATCCCACAGAATAATATCTAATTTAACACAGTTACTAAAGATAAATGATTTTTCCTGATCAAATTATATCGGGATGAATAATTTTATACTATATAATTGGTGAGCTGGATAATTCAATAAGCCCATTTGCTATGGTTGACTTCCTTTCACAAGTTGAAGTTCTGTAATGAGGAAGGCAGTTTTGTCAAAACAGCTGCCAAATGGCAGTAGCATAATAAAAGAAGCCCATTAATCAGAAAATTAATTAAACATTCTGTGTATGTAAAACCTGCTGCATACTGAGAAAATGTGAATGGCCTGACAACAGCATTTGTAACAATTAATTCATTGGAGAATTGTAGGATACATCCAATGTATTACAACAATATCCAAACACAGCTATTCTACAGGAAGAAAAGGTCCCATTTCTAAGCTTAAGAAATTGGCTAGAAAAAAATTGCCAGAAAAAAATAAACATTTCTACTGCTAGATACTAGGATAAACATTCGCCTCTGACCTGACAGATAAAAAGGGTACTAATAGTCTTAAATCTGCTGCAGCACAAACACAGAGTGTGGCATGTGGTCAGCACAGAGTAGATGTATTTTATATCACTTAGTATTGAACAGCAGAATTTTCTCCCTAGGGGGACCTTCATATTATTTTGGGGAATTAATGTGGAATTTTGAGATGTTTGCTCCTTTGTTTTTGATAGAATAAATCTTCAGTAGATGTGCTGCACAACCATTTTTTATGGGAATAAAATGTGCCCTAATTTTCTGGGCTATATAATCACAGAAGATTACAAACTAGAGTTTCAAAAGCTTTTAATTAATTTAGACCCCCTCACTCCTTTGAAAATCAATGAGAGTAAAACAGGTAACAGCCTTAAGCACTTTCCTTATATCTGCATAATTGAGTTTGAAATAAATGAAAGACGTAAACCTCATGGCCTCATGTGCAGTGTCTGCTACTTCTTAATAAAGTTCAGCATAGATATTTCTTCTTATTTCACATTCTTCATTTCCTTTTTAAGTCAGCACTGAGCAGGGACAGGATAATACAGCTGGGAGGAATCCAGATCCATGATCCTTATGAACTGAAAATTGCTCTGGCTTTAGGAAAGCAGTGACTATTTCCAGTACAGTACATTTGAAATGCCTTTTCTTTTCAACACTACATGTTCTTTTCCATGCAATGGGCTTGATTTGAAGTAATAAGAATATATCTATTTATAATGGTGTGTCTAGGTGGATAGAATGCTGGATGGATAGAATACCTAAATTATTTTCTTGCTACATAGCTAATAAAGTGACACAAGTATTTCCATAGTACTGTATACAGAAAAGATTAAATGTAATATCAGAATAATTTCTTCCCTCCACATTTTTTTATGAGAAATGATTTATTCATAGGTAGTTAGTGCTTGAAGAGTTCCTATATACTTTCTCAATGGAGATCAAGATCATGCTGAAATAACGTAAAGTCACCACTTGGTTCCTATAGAACATTTTATTGGCACTGCAGTACCAGAACAATAGGAAATTGAAAATTATTAGAATATGGGAAAAGCCATTGTGGAGACAATATAACAAACACATTGGTTTGATGAGTAACAGCTTTTGTGAATGTATTCCACTTGCAATGTTTTATAATTGTGTCTCCAGCTGCAGAAATAGAATGTTGAACTGAAGCCATGAAAACCACTGAATCATTCATTAGCTTGCCAGAGTTAGAGAGTGGTCACAGTGAGTTAGAGATGGCACAGTGGGTTAATGCATAAGCTTTTCAAACAGGAGGAGAGTTACATCTAGATTTAGGTCACAAGTGAGACACATTCAGTGGTATCAGCTTGCTTTCATGGATAATTTGTCACCTGTACAGATATTTTTTATGACTGACAATCTGTTCCAAAGTGAAAAACAGACAAACAGAGTAAGAGTATTGCAATTAGGAAAAAGAGGCTGTGTAGACAAAGATTCAAAGTGAATGTCTAAAGGATAGCTAGCTATTTCCAAAAAATTATTGCCCCTCTTAGAAAGATACAGGCTTCCTCACAATATACAGAACACTTAAATGTTCACTTAAACGTTCACTTAAATGGTGGAATCAAAAAAAATAAAAAATAATTGACTGTGTGGCATCTCTGTGTGTCCTCAGGTCTGGTACACATGCACAGGAACAGGAGGTAGGCCAGCGGAGGTAAGAAAGCAGAAAACTCCTGGCCATCAAGAATCTTGTACACCTTTTGTTGTTTAAATTTTGGTATTCTATCTTTTCCATCTCCTCATTCCTTGAGGAAGTCAAGATAGTTACAAGAAACAAGAAGGTCTACTTTGATATATCAGTTATATACTGAAGCATAAGGTATGATTTCATAGCATTCAGCTTCAGAAAAGGCAGTTTGAAGTCACGGGTCTGACTTAGTTAAATCATTTACTTCCAGGACACTTAATAACTACATAACAGTGATATCTTGCTCCTCATCAAGCTCCAGTGCCAGAAGATAGACTGATGAGGCAGATTTGTGTTGGCCTACAGAGTTTGTGCCATAAGTGAACCTTGGCTTGGAAGCATTTTTCCAGAACGTCCATATGGTAAGAAGGAACTTGCCATTCCAGAAACATTGCACAAAGCTAGAGACACGTGCTGCTTAGCTTTCATATTCTGTAGGAGTGACATGGGAGAAAGGAGCATGGAACCAAAGTGTTGTTCACAAGCTGTGACCCTGAGCCAGGAGGTGTTTTAAAGAGTTCATTTTCTCATGAAAAAGGACCTTCAGGGAAGGCTGTCATGGCAGGTGACACCTGCACAGAGTCAGAGATTGTCTGTGCTCAGCGATTGGCTTATCTGGCACTGGCAGAATGAAGGAAGCCAAAGTGCAGCAAATGGGGGCTGGTAGGGATGCATTTGTCAGGTGGCAGGGCATGTGCAGGCTCACATTTCTTGGGCTACTGTCTCCCAACAGTGGTTGTAAAAAAATGAAAAAATTTGCTGCACGAATGAGGAGAGAGCTGTGGATGTCATCTGCCCTGATTTTGTCAAGTTTTTTGATGTGATCTCCCACAACATCCCCACAGACAACTTTTCTTGAGTACAAAGTGATCCAAGCTACCAAGCTCAAAGGGTGGTGGTGAATGGTTCAAAGTCCTTCTAGCAGAAGGGATGCTGTTCATTGTCCTTGTAAATTATCTCAGTGATGGGACTGAATTTACATTCACCAGATTTGTGGATGACACTGTAGTGGCAGGACAAGTGCAAGGAAGAGTCATCATGCAGAGAACCTATAACAGGTTGGATAATTGCACCAACAAATATTATGTGAGATAGTGCAAAGAAATACAAGCCCTGCACATCTGAAACAGAATAATCACAAGCAGCAGGTCAGTCTGGGTTCTGTCTCAATGCAGGTTTTTATAACCTAACAACAATTATTTGATTGTATTAGTGAGAAAGAGAAATGGCTGTCGTATTTCTGGATTATGGCTCTCAGTAATCTAATCTCTGTTCCAAGCCACCAGTCATGTAGTCTCCATCAAACCAGTCAGGAGAGATGAAAAGACCAGAGCATCTCTGGTGACCTGAGAGACTCTGAACCTGTGATTATGTGCAACGTGGAAGTCTTTCATGTGCAGTTATCTTTCCAGAGATGTCCCCTCCAATTCACTGCTGCTCAGTCACATTCCCATCAGTGATTCAGGCTTAAGTCCCAAGTCCCTAAGGCAGATGTACATCAACTGTTTTTTGCCTGGAGAAGTGACATCAATTCCCTGATGGAGACTGTTGAGAGATGCAAAGGGACAGAAAGGACCAAGCTGTGATCTGTGAAAGAGAAAGAGGGTGTATGTATCCTTGCCATGAAGGTACTTTCAGACTCTGCCTTGTTTTAGACTCCTGCTGTCCTGGTTAGTGAGAGAAAACAGCTCAGGATGAGGAGTGAAAGGAGTCCATCACAAACTAATGTTGAAGATGTCCTCTTTCATGGGGAAAGAAGGGATGGAGAGATGACAAAAGGGGACATGACAGAAGGTACTAAAGAAAGAAAGAAGTAAAAAATGAAGAAAATCTCTAACCGTTTTATACTAAACTTTTTAAATTGGTCACTCCTTCCAATGCCATACCTAATTATTGATGCAGGAAAGAAAGTGAGGACAGATGTATTGGTTTTGGTGTCCTTTCATGTTCATAGTCAAGTGCACAATCGCTTTCATTTAAAATGAAACCCATAAAGATTTACAAGAAGAAAAAATTACTTTGATGAAGAAACAGAACTCAGAAGGTCAAGATAGGTTTTAACCCTGATAAAGTAGGAGGCTGAAATTCAGCTGTGGTAACAGATCACTTGGTTTCCCAAAGTTTTATTTTGTTTCTTAGAAACAAGAGAGAAAAGAGACCCAGTAAAAGACATTCAATCTTGATTCAACTAAGAATAGATACTTAGCATATCTTTTGACTACAGTCCAAACGTGCTCTTTTATAGAAAAAGGCAAAGGGTTAAAACAGTTCACTTTGAAACACCGATGTAACAGCAGAAACTAAGAATTTTAAAGAACTATTTTCAAATAGCAAAGCAAAAAAAAAAAAAAAAAAAAAAAAAAAAAAAAAAAAAAAAAAAAAAAAAAGACGATGGAAAGAAAAAAAATCTCACAAAAACTTGTGCACTGGAAGCATATGTAGTTGCATATTAATGATGGCATCTGTTATGTACTGACTTGGGTTCCCTTAACTACAGAATGTTACATAACCACTGTCAGGAGAATTAAAAGACTCCCATTATTTTGTGATGGCAGCAATTAGCAAGGAGGGTGTTAATACTTACTGGTGCTCAAGCTGTCAATTTTTGGCAATTTTTCATTTGCATTCTTTGTAAACTCACACGTTTGTTTACACAAAGATATTACGGCGTCTAGGTAGGAAACAATTTCTCTTTATGATATGGAATATTCACTAGACAAATGACAAATATTCTTTGGAACAGCTCAAACCTTATCCCTAGGAACAGGTAATAAAATCAATACTATACATCAATCAGTACATACAGAAAAATTAGTTTGATAAAGTGTATTTCTGTCTGAGCCCATCTAAGTTTTGCATTTACATGCTCACATACGTGCTCTGTAATTTGGCAATGCGAATAGTATGAAGTCTTATTATTTAGCAGGTCTTGGTGAAATACATTTGCTTTATCAACTTGTCATAAGGAAAAGTCAATTAGTCAGAACTGGAAGTTCTTTAATGAAAATATTTTTTTTTTACAAATAGTTTCTTTTAGATTATTTCTTTGGTCAGACTTTTTGACGTCAAGAAATGAGGTCAAGTGACTCCAAGCTACAGGTCTTGAAGCTACTGGGCATGGAAGTATTGTTCTCATGTAAGAATAAATCTCAATAGCTGAATTGAAAATGTTTCTATGTCCTGCTTTAGGGTTAGTTACTCATTACATTGTAAAGAACACACTGGAGGCCAAACATAGATAGATCTCAGTCATCTTAAAGTTCTCTTGGAGATGGTATACAAGATTAGGGAGGTGTAGTAAGACCCAGCTAAATACTTGTTCATATAAGTTACCAGATTCAGTCACCATACTATGAAATGTAAGTTCAGAATAAAAAATTTCTGCAAATCTTTTATGTACTGTAAACATATGGATCTGAAGAAACACATCCCCTTCTGGAATTAGAGGACAGCAGCCAAGTTATATGTATTATCTTGCATAATGTTAAAAGGAGAGAAAATTTTTCCAAGGAAAGCAGAGTAAATTCCATCAGCTGCAAAGAACAGCTAAGGGATTTTTTTTATGACTACATAAAATAAAAAAATAAAATAAAAAAATAAAAAAAAAAATAAAAAAAATCATAGAGGTCCTATTGAAAGACCCATAGCACAATAAACTACATACTATTCCATTTTTTCTGCTTCAGTTAAATTGCTAAGTTTAGCTGGCATTATCAGAAATTGAACTTTTGATTCTGTGAAGCCTATTTCAAGTTTAGCATAAAAAATGCAGTGATCTGTTCCCAGTTAGGTCTCCAGGCTGCACTGCTTGATAGCATTAGTTAAACAATATACACTGAATTGAAAAGAGTCCCCATCACCTGCAGTGGTTTTCACAATCTTTATTTAAACATTCTATGCTTTTAGTACTCTAAGATAAGCAGAAATAATATTTCTTGGGGTTTGTGGCCTTTTTTTTTAACTCCACTGTAAAATGCAATAACTTCCAATGCTCAGTTTTAACGATCACTACAAATGCCTTTTACTCCTGTGTGATCATCAGCTGCATAGCTAATGTCAGCAGGAAATTCTGGATAACTGTAGAGTAGGAGGACAATTGGGAACAGGCAGCTAAATCAAACAAACATAATTAAGTTGTGGAGCTCATTTTCAATGGATGTTTTGGAAAACAAAAGAATAAATGTGTTTTAAAAGATATTAAACAAATGGAGAATTGTCTATCAGCAACTATTAAACTGATGATTCAGATGTACTATCCAGCTCAGAAAATTCCTAAAGTATTTTTTGCTGACCAGGAATAACAACAGAGGAAGTTTTCAAACAATTCTCTGTTTCTTAAAATTGTCTATAAATGCCTGCCTTTGGTCACCACCAACAGCAGGAAGGTAGGTGGCCAAATAAAGGCTTTTGGTCTACCAAAGCCTCTAAAAGTACCTAATTTACACCCTGGATAAGGTTTTCTGAAGAAGAATAACCATACAACCATAGCTGTTCTCTTGTCATTTACTGCTGTAATGGCTGGGAATGCACCTCTTTACACTCTTTTTCAGCTACAGCCCAAAAAGGAAAGAACACTGTTGTAACACTAATGGGAGAGATGGTTCTCTGCTGTGTCTCAGAACATGGCAGAGACAAGGTCACAGGTCTGCAGGATCTTAGTACTACACTACATAGTACTGCAGTGTATAGTATTAAACTATGTGCAGTATTGAAATAGTATTTGGAACCAGGGAGCCCTAAAAAACCAAAGTGGTGTGATGAGATTGTGCCACTATTGCTCTAGGTGGCACATGAGAATACAAGTCAGAACATCCTTCTCTCCCAGAGCACTGTAGAACAAAGAGGAAGGTGTCTCAGAGATCCAACTTAGTTTAAGCAGTGCATGGGGAATACTGACAAGACAAATAAATTTGTTAATGAAGCCACGTGCCATTCTTACACTAATATCATGCAGGGATTTAAAACTGCTCATCCTGTAGCTCATAGCACAGCACACGTAGACATATTTTCATTTTATATTTATAGCTTTGGTTATCAGTGTACTGAATCTCTATATGGCAGGGGACATGACCTTTGCATAGCTCAAGTACTTCTTGCCTTACCTGAATTTGACCTAAGTGGGCTAAAGTTAACTTGAACAGTCCTATCTGCAAGGAACTGGACACTCTGGATTGCTGTGTAGACATATCCAAAGCTAGTTGTGGGCCCAAGGCAGAAATAAATTGTCTATCCAACTTCACAAAAACATTTTGAATATAACACACCTAACTGCCTCTCTGAAACTGTTTTACATACTTAATTAACTCATTTACTTCATTATCTTGTTATTTCAATTGTACAACAATTTGTGGGAAATAAAAAGCTAAAGGAACATGTTGGTACTCAGAGGTTAAAGCGACATCTATACAGAACTTTTTATGTCACCTGTATGAGACTCCAGTCCATGTGGTGTCCAGTCCAGCACCTGATCATAGCAGTGTTTTTGGTTTCCAGGCAGGGAAGAATTACAGCTAGCGCTTCCCAGGGAGATCTCTAGAACAGAGACAGGACCCAGCAGAAGTACTCGCTCAGCGTGAAGATCTGCTCCTGCATATTCAGGACCCCAGTGCAAGCAATACTTCAGCTAACTGGACTAAGCTCAGGACAGAGCCACTGAAACATTGTTGGGGAAAGGCGGGGCTGGGGTCTGTGGGAGGCAAGCTTTGCTCTGTGGGGAGAGGGTGAAGGACAAGGTATGGTTCAGCCTGGAGAAGGGATGTCTTCAGGGGCATTGTAGAGCAGCCCATCAGCACTTGTGAGGAGCCTATTGAGGAGACAGAGATGAGCTCTTGATGTTGACATACCATGAGAGGACAAGACATAATTGCCATGAACTGGAAAAAAAGAAGTTCTGAGTGGATGCAACAAGCTATTTTCCCCTTAGGACAGCCCATCAGTGGGTCAGGCTGCCCTCCAGCTGTGGCAGTTTCGAGACCTATCTGGATATAAGCCTTGAGCAACTAGGACAGACCTCGGAACTGGTCCTGCTGTGAGCTAGAGATAGAATTGGAGACTCCTGAGCAGCCTTCCAGCCCTATGATACACACCTGAGAGTAGGTGTAGCCATTTCAAACGATGACATTCACATTCAAATTCACAATTGAATTAATTCAAACTTTATTCTTACTGAGATCAATCAGATTCCAATGTTAGCTGACTTTTTCAGCCCCTCTTTCTGTTAAGGAAGAAAGGGAAAACCATAGTGACTTTGGTGTTGATGTCAGAATTTCATTTCTACAATTTCTTA
The DNA here is from genome assembly GCF_003031625.1 of Empidonax traillii. NCBI lineage: Eukaryota > Metazoa > Chordata > Aves > Passeriformes > Tyrannidae > Empidonax > Empidonax traillii. The sequence continues at coordinate 247,488 of NW_020955833.1, read as the reverse complement.
TCCCTGAAAATAAATCTTTGACTTTGGTAGTAATTGCAAGAATGGTGAAAGGCCAGAAGTAGCTCCTGAATGGTTCCTGTCCAGAGCACACAGGTGTCTGGGCAATGTAAGGCAATTAGATTTTGCTCAGTGTAAGCATAGCTTTTTAAGTCCAGACTCAGCATGCATTCTGAGATCTCTGTCCAGGACCCTGCAGGAAAATATGGCTGCTTTCTTCATTCCTACTTTTGATCTACTACTCATAGTTTCTTATTAAAATGTTTTTGGTTTTAATTTTGCTATTTCTCTATTACTTTCTCTCTCCTCTGTTTTTGAAAATGTGCTCTTTACTACCCCAATAATAGTTTTCATGGATGCTAATGAAACTACCTCTTTGGAAAGTGTGCTCTCTCTTATTAGAGTGACAAAGAAAAATTAATTCAGTGGGAAAGGTTTGTGGTGCATTTTGAAATTGCTATTATTTTATATCTTAATAAAAGAGGTGAAATGGAATTTTTTCTTTCGTAATATTTCCAATTCCAATTCTTTGCCACTTATTCAATTTAATTTACACACACAAGCAATGTGTGCAACCATGGGCCCATTGCCATAATTTTAATAATTAAATAATTTCTGTTGGCTTTAAAAAATGCATTTGTGTTTTCTTTTTTGTTTTATGTTTTCTTTTTATGTTCACTGTTTTCAAAATGGAAAAGTTCTGTGGAAAACATGATACTTTTATCCATAGAACAGCCCTCTGATGCACAGAGTAAAGAACTCAAACAATATATCAACAGTAGAAAATCTATTTCTATAAGAAAGACTCTGCAGCCCAGTTTCAGGAGGGAAGACCTTTTATTGAAAAGGACAAGTGTTCCTGGAATATAGACTGCAGCACACCTATCCCTTGCCAAGAAAATATATCTTTTTGAAATGCAAAGCACTTCCTCAGCTTGCACTCAAATGAGTATATATAATCAGGAGAGTGTCTGAAAAGAAAAGAGTACCATCCCCCTGATTTTCATGGCAAAGCTCCTGCAGCTATCAAATGCAACATTTCTATTTTTTTTTTTAATGCATGTTTTCCTATGCTATTATTATTATACTTATTATTGGTTATAGTCTAGATTCAGAGTGGTTGCAGCATAAGTGGATGACTAGCTATACCTGTGTGTTACAATATGCCTTGACCTGAGAAGGTGTGGGATATTTTAATTATGATACCTATTTTAACTCCATTATTCTAAAATACATTTTGTGTTTAAAGCAATATCTGCTCAGATGCACCTCATCCATCTCAAAGTAAAAACACTTCCACTGTAATAACCCTCTCAAATACTATGATAGAAAAAACTTAGTATGGATGCTTTTTCACAAAGATAAGTTCATGCATTAAAATTGCTATAAATTTGAAATAAATATTTATTTGTTCTAATTACATACTACTTAAAAAATGCGTAATGTACCAAAACACATGTACATAAACATTCCATATGCTCATTACAGTCTGTCTTCCATGTTACACATTATTACTTTCTGAAAGTCTGCGTTTCAAAATTTCTTCCATAACTAAATTTTAATCCTAACTTCACTAAGTTGTTATTAATATCCTACCTTTGACTAAAGAAGCATATTAAATGTACAAGTCTAGCCATATATTCACTGCCTCAGCCATGTTAACCAGACATAACTGTTCTTTTTAGAAAAAAGACAAATACAAACCCCTCCAAAACCACAAACAAACCAATAAATATATATGCCTGAATCACTAATTTGAATGGGCTGTTATATTTCAAAATTTAGTTAAATATAAATATTACTCTCTCTAATTCTAAAGGAGACATTTTAAGTTTTTATCCAAAAGTATACAGCAGATCAGACTGTTTTCAATTTCTAAAATGAACACCAAGAACAATTAGAACTTTCATCATCTTTGAGTTGCCTCCGGTCCTTGTTACCACCACACTAAGAGAATAAGGTAAAGGTAAAGAGCTCTTTTGAAAAGTGCAAATCCACATAAACATTTAGCCTTTCTTAAAAAATAAATTAATTTGCCCATCACAACTGTACATTAAAATTCCACACCATCAAAGGTAGCACTTTTGTTGTTGTTTTTGTTGGTGGTGACAAAAAAGTCTTTTAATTGACTAAATCCTAGTTTTACTGGACTCAGTCCATCAAGGAATGCTTTTATTACTGCTCTTTTATTTACTTTTAAGTAACTGCTTCCTGACCTGTCATTTTCTTGATCCTATCCCAGGCTGTGTAGAGCACGAAAGAAGGAGCTGTGAAAGTAAAGCTCCAGGAAACTGGATACAGAAAACTCTGTTTGAATTTAATTTTAAAAATAATCTAAGGAAGTCATAGTCTTGTAGTCTTGTCTCAAGATAACTGCAGGGTTGACTGAGAATGGCTGTTTAATTCTTAGTAAAATTTAAACAAATTAATTTGCATCTTATATTTTTACACTGTTCTTTTGTAGTTCAGTATGTTCTGTCTTAAGCCTTATATGAGTGATAGAACACTGAACTGTGGGCATCCAAAGTGTGAATCAATGCTGAATTGCATTGTGGCTGAAACATCTGGAATAACATATTTTTAAATAGGAAAGTGAAAAAAAAAAAAGAAGTGCTTTTCAATTTGTTGGAACTATCCTCCACCTCCTTTCATCTGTTTGAGATTTAGATTAGGTTTAGAGCACCACATTTTGTGAAGAGCCATCAAAGTACTCTTTTCAAAATGAAGAAAATTAATTTAGACCTGTGCTTAGAGAAAAAAAAAAAAATAGTGATGTTAGGTACATTACACTGCCTAAGAACAGAACCTGGAAGAGACTGCTTGGTCATAGAGTTCTTGTCTTACTACTTGTAGGCAACAGATGATAAATTTGGAAGGGGTCATAAAATCTCAATACCACAAACTGCAGACTGCCTCTGAGACTCTTTGTGCTAGAAAATACTGAAAGATTCAAATTATGTTGTCTTACTGAACAGAGTAAGAAAATCAAGTATTTTAAAATATTTTTGTTCCCTGTGAAAGCAGAAATCTCGTTAGATAATGTTCTTAGGCAGCAAACTATGCTACTGAAACTCTTTTATTGAGTGCATTATATAATTAAGTAAGCACTTTGTGTTTTGAATTCTTCAGACAGCCATCTAAATTACACACACACACACACACACACACACACACACACACACTCTCATGGAAAAAAGAGGAAAGACTCTGTGCTTATACATAATTTTCCCTGTGGCTGAAGGTCTGGGAACTTTTACCTGACACTGAGGCAATTGTTGCCTATCCAGTGATCTTCAATTACTTTTGCGCAGGACAGTGGTGTCTTGTCCCACTAACCTTTCTTGGCACCTGGATGCCTTAGAAATGACAGAACTCGTTTAACTCATTCCAAAGTAACTTGTTCAGAAGGTGGGCAGGTATTCAGGGAGATGTTGAGACCCTCAGTAACACGAAGCAAGGCTGGGAAAGAATGGATATTGGAAACAGAGATCATGGGCTTGAGACTAAAGGATAATGTAGTAAAATGACAAGAAATAGGATCTTTATCTGATAGGATAGAAACTACTAGTGTGGATCAAACATCCCTTTTGAAACACACCAAAGCATTTGAAAAAATTCCTGTGATCTCTGCACCAAGCCTGCAAAGTTCAAGAAGAGTTTGGACAACACTCTCAAGAACACGATTCTTGGGGCTGTCCTGTGCAGGGCCAGGAGTTGGATTTTGATGATCTTTGTGTGTCCCTTCCAGCTCAGGATAGTCTATAATTCAATGAATATGTATATTGAGATCATCACAACCTCCTTTATGCTTAGGTAAACGAAATAGCTGCCTATGGTTATGTGGTGTAAATCATTCTCTGATGGTACTTCTCTTTTCGTGTTTCATAGTTGTAAAGGGTTTGTTGGTTAATCTGGCATTTGCATTACCAATACTCTATTAATTATTATTTAGAGATTATCTCTGATTTTCTCTGATCTCTTTGAAGAATCAAGTTACAAGAAAACAAATTTCTGCTGCAGACAAACCCTGTGGCAGGCAACCACCAAGTAAAAGTGCTAAAGATGTGGCAAACTCAGAGAAACAATTGCATCTAAATAGTTAAACAATAATGATGAAGAGAATTAGGGGAAAGCTCACAAACATTTAGTCTGGGAAGATGCTGAAAATATCCACTTTATCTAATAGCAAGAAGTTAATGTTTGCATTATTTCTTGATCTCTGAATTTTCTGGAGGTTTTATGGATATTTAATATAATGAATTTTTACACCGTCATGGCCTTCTGTATGTCATTAACTATGGTTCTAATTTTTTATTCTATTTCATTTAATTAGAACCTGTGTTTGTATTATTTCCATATTTTTGTGAAACACATCATTTGCAAAATGAAGTATTTAAAAAAAACCACATGAAATATGAGGAATTAACTTGTTTTGGATTCATAGTAAGAGATGTTTTCAACAGCTCTTTAAAATCATTATGGCAATTGCTAGCACTGCATTAGCATCTAATTGGATTGAACTGATCTTTTGCAAATTGAGACAAGAATTTTTTTCACAGGAGATATCATTAGCCAGGAGAAGAAGTGATTCGGTACCAGCTTGGAATCGGATATTCCAGTATTTTTTAAACACATTTTATGCATTCACACTGGCTTGTGGATGCTTCAGTGACTCACTACCACTGGAGCAGAATGATGAGTGTCATAAATTTTTTACTATGAGGGTGACAGAGCACTGGAACAGGCTGCTCAGAGAGACTACGAAGTCTCCTGCTCTGGAGATATTTAAAACCTATCTGGACGTGATCCTGTGCAACCTGCTTCGGGTGAACCTGCTTTAGCAGGGAGGATGGACTAGATGATCTTCAGAGGTTCATTTCAATCTCAACAATGCTGTGATTCTCGGATTCTGTGACAATGAAAGCACATGTTCTCTTCTCCACACCTGAACGAGGTTATTCCAGAGGGATTTATTTGTAATAGCTCTACAGATATCTTTTAGATATTGAAATATTTGTTATATCAAACATTTCTATCACCTCAGAGAACTTAAATACAACTAAAGAAGAAAATTTTTTCGGACAGGGTAAGCACAAACAGTCTAAACTGAGATTTTCTAATCTTCCCTACACTGGTTAGGAATACTATGTTATAAAACATTCTGGCACATTGAATTTTAATGATACTAAATAAACTCAAAGGCAAGGATCACAGCACTTCCATGTAAAGTACTGTTCAGTAAAGCAGTGTAGTTCTGCATGCTTTCCTAGGCCACTGGACTGTCAGTTGCAGAGTCTGACTCATTAACATGTAATTTTAATTCTTGCAAAACCCACCTGTTTTGTGACCATACACTTCAATAATTTACTATTAATATCCATCTTGAACATTAAGGTTTTTTCATTTTTGTTCTTCCTTTGAGTGTTAGAATTAGCAACCTGAAGAAGAATAAGCAAACCCACACCTATCACCAGTTTTAGGCATCTTCACCTGGCATTGCACTGGAACCTTATACAATTCTTCAGATCTTGTGCTAAAATTGATATGTATCTTTCAGATACTTTAATAGAATACCTAGTTTGTAAAGTTATTCCAAAAGCCAGAAAGCATTAAATCTCTATTATTTTCTGTTTCTTTGCTCACTTTTGCAAGTATTTTTCTTTAAGGTCTACTACTGCTTTTTATGCGCACCTTTCAAAAGGTATAGAGGCAATGTGCATAAACTAGACCAGGAGGTTCCACCTAAACATAGAGAAACACTTTTTCACTGTGAGGGTGACTCACAGGTTGTAGGATCTCTGTTGTTGGAGATACTCAAAAGCTATATGGACAAGGTCCTAGGCAACTGGCTTGAGCAGAGATGCTGGACAAAATGACATCCAAAGGTATCTTCCAACCTAAGCCATCGTGTGATTACGGGAAATAGCTATAAGCATCTCAAAACAGAGAAATACAGACAATTAGTAACATGGGAATAAAGACAAACATAACATCAGAAATCCTACAGAATACAGCAGCTACATGGAAAATGTGAAAACAAGTGAGGGAAAAAAAATCAGTTTTCAGACTATTTGATTAAATTTCCCAAATTAAACTATTTTTTTGGAAGATTCATATCCATAAAATGAATTAAAGGGCAACATGTTTTAAAATTTTACAACACATTTTAAGTTTTGAATTCAATTACGTTGTTTCAGAGAGCCTGAGTCCTAATGAATGAGTAGGCTGTACATGATACCAAATCCAACACAGAAAAAAAAATTCAGAAAATTATTTTCCTGAATTTAGAATAAAAAAAAAAAAAATTCATGTTGTTGTTATAAAAAATATTATAAATTATGTGTTTAAAAAAAAAAAAAAAGAGTAACAGGTAAAAATTTATTAAAAGGCCTCTCCCAGAATGCTAAATGGAAGTTGAATAGCTTCTCAAGAAGTGAAAATGACAAGTGCAGGAGAAACCAATCTAAGAAATTTTCTTTAACTAAAACTGCCATATGTACAGAAATCAGCACATAAAGGTTTTAGGTGTCTGTAAAGAAATGAATCATAAGTAATTGCAGAGATAGGAGGCAACAGTAATGGAGAGAGTTACAATAATCTAGCGAATCAAAGTGATTTCTTCAGAAGTTGGAAAATAAAACCTAATTGTGTGGAACACAGTGGCATATCACAGCTCAGCAGCCTCCTGCACACCCTAGGGCGCATCCTGCTTGCATTGGTATTGTGCCTCCTCAGGAAGGGTGTTTCCAAACTTCCATCACCTGCCAATGCTCATTCAAAAGTACTGGTCATGAAGAACTGTCTCCCAGTACAAGATCACTCATAAGCCTTCCTGTCAGTCTTTGGAGGTGCTGTTCAGTAACCATAGCATAAAAGTTCTGTCATTATTATTAGCAGTGCTAATTTATGTATCTGTAAATAACAGTAAAGGTACTGATGCATTGATACCTGGTATTATCATATGCTCTTCTTTACTTTCCTGTTATCTTATAAAGTGCTTTCTTGTCTCATGGACTGCTTTTATTAAGACATCGTCAATAGGAAACTTGAGCAGTCAGAATTGCTTCCTAAGAGCCAGGTACAAGAAACTTAACTCCTTTGATTAAAAACTGTATACTGAAATAGATAACTGTAATGTAGGAACTATTGAACCTTTACTTCAGAACTCAAAGGCTGACAGCTGCAACAGATGAATCAGCCTTTCTTTCTTCCTGATCATTTTGGCATAGTTTCTACAATGAAATTACTGTCTTAGGGTAGGGATGCTTTGTTATTTACCTGACATATCAAAATTAGCCAAATAAAATTTTATTTCTGAGACTTTTGAAAATGCCAGAGGGTTCAATAAATAAAGAGATAGTTTTTTTCTAACTGTAAAAATTATATGTTTTACTGCTACATCCTCAAAAATACATTGTTAGTGATGGGAAAGGTACAGACATTATGATTCAACAAAATCTAGAAGTTTATGCTTTTTTTAAAAAAGGGAACTTTTTTTTAATTCCGTATAAAAACTATAAAGAGTTTAGAAAGAATGAGTTATAAAAGAAAAAATATGAAAAAGTCATCTCAATTTAAATAGACTTATTCTTTGATTACACTAAAATCCTTATAGTTTCTGTTTTATTGTATCATTTTTGTAGCAAAATACATTTCCTAATTTAAAGTGATTCTTTAGAGAAAAAAATGTTATAGCTTTGGAATGTTGACCATTTCTCTTTTCTCAATGAAGTTTAAAGGACAAGGACTATTTTCTGATATGGCATTAATTGATATTGTAATAGTTGGATGGATCAAAGACCATGGCCCACCCTCTAAAGTTTTAATTAAGTCTTTACTGCTGTTAGAATAAAAACAACCCCGTAGCTCCTTGTATGCCTTTTTTTCTAATGTTTAGTATTTTAAGAGCTCCTTTAATTCTTAAAATTATGGATTTTGAACTTTTTTTGTCCTATTGCTTCCTTTTCCCTCACACTTTTTGTTTTCCTTCTCTGAGTACGTTTCTCTAATCTTTCAGCTACAATCATAGTGACTTGCAAAATTGCCCACAAAAAGCAAATATTTTCAAGCATATGTATAATATACAAGTATACTGTATATATACATATAAAGTTAATATAGGTCATAGGTCACCATCTTAATATCTTATCTATATCTTTCTGTTTTGTAGGTGAGATATTGTAAAAAATTTTGTGCGTTCTATAAGGTACTTGAACATTAGAAGTTTTTTAACATGTTTATGCAGTGTCTGATGTGTTTTGTGTTCCATTTAATCTTCAAGGCAGTAAGTTACACCACTCATAATAAGTCAGGCTATATATATCAGCAGTTTTTTACAGTATTCATCTTGTTCTGATTCAGGCTGCATCCACAGAATTTGACTGAGTTATTGCTAAGTATGGAAGTAAAGAATAAGAACAAAATCTAATCTGTGCATCTTTCTTTAAAGAGCAGGAATTAATTCTTTGTTATTTAATTATTTTAATTTCCTAGAAGCCTTAAATTAATATTTAGAAGTATTCTGTGTTGTCTGATTTTCATTATATAATCAATAAGTTATATCCCTAGGTTTTATTTTTAAATTCTATAATCAATCATTCACCTATATTTTTCTAAAGTGAGTAATTCTCTATAACACTGAAGAGTGTATAAATTTCCTTTGTCTTTGTATCTAGTTCCATTGTTCTTTTTTCTTACCTTATCCTAAGACATCCAGAGAAGAGGAAAAGCAAACAAAAAAGAAACTATGTTTTTATAACATATTATATATCGTCTTTCACTTTCAGGGATAGCATTTGATGTAAAGTCAGTACTGGTGTTCATATTTTGATTCAGTGACCATCATGTCTAAATATTCTGTTGATGGAGTATGAAGTATGGAATAAGAACTGGAATTGCAATCAATATTTGTCTTGCTACTCCACACAACTGCATTGAATCTCACTGTGTAGTGTTTGGTTACATACATCACTTAAAAAAAAAGAAAGGAAAAGTAAAGGATATCTTTTATTATTTTCCTTCTGCCTATGATATCTATCCTGTTACCAATTTGAAAAGAAAATTTAGTTCCTAAACCCATATCTTGTAAAGACCATTTTTAAATAATAATATTTGCAATGTTTTTGATAGTTATATAGTTATTCATTTAGAGGTAAGATAAAAAATAATTGTATGAGCTGTTTAGTTTATAGTATTTATACAGAATGCAACAGAGAAAATACTCCTGTGATAAGATGTGCAAGTTTTTAAACCATAGGTCCAAAAGATTACCCCACTTTTTACATTATCCAATACTAAATGATGTTTAGATTGTCTGTCTCTTAATGAGAATAGCTTGATTTTACTCTGCTAACGTTTCCAAAGAAGACGGTGTAAGATCAGCAACTGTTTTGACTATTATAGTTCAGAAGAATGATTTCTGCAGCCTGCAACATATTATATATGGCTGATACGTTTGTTGTTGGTTTTTTGTTTGTTTCTTTGTAGATTAGAATCCTAAGTCTTTATTCAGGTGTTAAACGAAGTTCCTGGGTTTTCAAGAGTCCAAAACAACCGTTTTGGTTTGTTTTGTTGTTTGTTTTTTTCCCCGAAAGATTTTCCATTATTCTAAATTTCCATTATTCTAAAATTAAAGAAGAGGATGGTTTCTTGCACAGGGCATGCTGAACATTTCCTACATAACTTTGGAACTCTGCTATTGTATACTGCAGGAAATATTTAATTTATTTTAGTGATGTGTCATGGTTTAGCCCCAGCTGACAGCTCAGCCTCACACAGCTGCTCATTGGCACAGTCCCCCGTCCCCCCCCATCCACCCCAGGTGGGGGCAAGGAGTGAATCAGAAGAGTCATATAAGTGAGAAAACTGCAGGTTGAAATTAAGGGTCACTTGGGGTCAGCTGTCCTGGCTGTGTCCCCTCAACTCCTTGTGCACCCTCAGCCTCCTCTGGTGGTGCATTGTGAGAAGCAGAAAAGGCCTTGACACTATGTGAGCTCAGCAATAACAAAAGCATCTCTATGTTATCAACGCTGTTTCCAGCACAAATCCAAAACACAGTCCCATAATAGTGACTGTGAAGAATATCACATGCCAACAAAAAGAAAAACCAACCAAATAAAAAACAAAACAAAACCACCAGCATGTGAAGGAATATATTGTCTCACTCCATTTGTTTGTGTTTTCTTTCCCTTAGACAGCTTGCCTTACACTGTGATCTTGCACCATGAAAAGGAGATGGTTGCTAAAGAACAGAGAGAAACCAGTATAAATGAAGACAACATAGGGCAGATAGGTCTGTATATACACAAACTCAATCTATCATTCTGCCTAGGTATTCCATCCGATTCAGATGGTTAGCACTATAAACTTCATGCATGTGCTCATATTTTTTGATCCTAATTGAATGTGAAACAAAAAATTAGAAATTTATAGCCAAAAATTAGACTTACAAAGTGTATATATATCACGAAGGAGATCATTTATGTGTCCTTTTACAAACAGAACCATGAGAAGATGCTGTTTAAGACAGATTTTACTCTGACTTCCTTTGTTATCTAAATTCTGGATAGCGGCTGAAAATCACATGCAGTTAAGTGTCATTTTATTCACAAAATATCATATCAATGCTCTTTTATTTTTTTCTAAATATTCTTAAAGCAATATAAGATAGTAGGTTTTCTGAAGTATAGAAATTTCTGGACTAGCTCTAGATGAGCCTGATGAAATACTCTAAGCAGTTTAATCACATTAGGACAGACTTTTTCATGACCTAATTTATACTATAAGGAACCTAGAGCTGATCCTTAGCTGAACCAGCTGAACTTGTGATCTAGTGCTGAAATCATCAAATCCTCTAGAGCTAAGACTTACTTACTTCAAAGACTTAGAAGATTTTATTTACCTTGTCTAACAATCTATTTCTTAATGTGCAGTAGAGAGACTCTATGAAGCTAACCAGGCCACATTCTATTTTATATATTTTCCCAGTACTTATTTTATTTGTTAGGAGCTTGTTTTTTTTCTTAGGTAGTTTTTAAGGTTGGATTGGTATGTGGGTTTGTTTTGGGGTTTTTTTTGGGTTGGTTTTTGGTTGTTTGTTTGTTTCTTTGTTTGTTTTTTGAAGGATAATGTTTTGTTTAAGGGGGAAGGGGAGATGTACCTTTAAAAAATGGGAAAATCTGGAACTAGCAATAGAAAGATCTTTACATGTTTCACAACCCAAAAAATTTCAGATAAATTTTATTTTGGCCTGTAAGGTTCATGAATACTTCCAAAGATTGCCTTACTCCTATTTTCAGTGCTCGCTTCATATATATAAAATTTGAGTGTGGGGTTGGTTGGCTTTTTTTCTTTTCTTCCTCCTGTTCTGTTGTCTCCATACACTGTTTTGTACAAGTACTTGCATTTCCAGCTGGTGTTGTAAACATCACCATCCTGCATATGTTAAAAAATGAGCAGCCTGCTCATCCAAATTTATAACTCAAGAGTAGCAGAAGCAGATTGGCGACGTTTTTTGACATGCACAGCGTACATTGCTGCAAGATGTCATATTTCCCCAAAGGGGTACTCAGAATGTCAAGAAACTTGGACCAGACACAACAAGATCATAAACTTGTTACAGAGAACACAGTAGAATATTTGTATAGCATTATCATTAGGTATCAGATGAATACATGTTCTCTCTGGAATAGGATTTGATGGTTACATACTTGTGATAATATGAATTAAATTGCTATTTTAATATCACTGTTTTGCCAAATAGATTGCAAAAATAAGTGGGTCTTCTATTTTTTACATAGTTCAGATTTTTTAAAAACTTATTTAAGTAAAGAAATATGAAATAATTTGATACGGAAAATAGCAGTTTGCATTTATAACCATCTGAGGATGAAAAGATATTATCTTATACATACCTTTTAAGTAAAATAAAAACACAGGCTAAAAAAAGGTCTAATTTCAATGTGATCCAAATTCCCTTCTCCACAAAAAACCTAGTAGAACAAAATATAATGAACAGTTTTATGTTTTAGTTAGGCCACAACCTTATTAATCCTACTGGGAACTATTTGCAATAACCTACAGAGTGCAAGTCGTAACTCCTACTTTAATGATTCTGATCTTGTGGACAGTTTCAATTCTAACAAATCTCCATCCAGGAAAACTCAGAAAAAGAAGAGAGAACCTGCTGCGAGCCAAGGCTACAGTATTTTGATCACACAGCTGGTCTCCACATACTGTGACCCAAAATGCAACCCTGAAAAAGGGATAAAATGAAAAAATTTAACAGATATAAACCATTGATTTACTTTCTGCAGGTGGAACTTTTATATCTCTGTATGATTTCACATGTCACCGTTGATAATCCTAACTGTGGGCCTCAGATTCCATGTGAAATAACCAAACTAACCCCGAACAAAATAAATCCTGAGTTACTGTAAGATTTTTAACAATACATATCTGTAAAGAGCACTGTCATGAACTGACACCTGTTTTCTCCCATAACTCCCTCCCTGTGAGAAGGCAAGTTCATGGTACTAGGAGGTACCTGAAGAAGAAAACCTGTACTGCAGTTCTCCTACTCCTGCAGTTCCCGTCCTCTCCTACTTTATGCATTCAGAGTCTGAGTGTGTGAATGTTACACCTGGGCCTCCCACTGCAGATTTGTGCACTCCCTAGCCATATTGCAGCCTTTTCTTCCCATATCTTGTGTAGAAACGTCTACTCCAGGAGCCACAGATTGTGCTTTCACATTCTGCAAGGAGTTGGTCTGGCCCTAAATAGAAACCATTAAATTTATCCATGCCTCAGATACCCACCTAAATGGTGCAGGAAGTGAGTGATTTGTGTTCTAAGACTAACCAGAATAAAAGTCAAATTGCAAAAATATAACTGTGCAAGAAAACTTTTATTAACAAGTTCAAACACCAGCTCACTAATTTTTTCAATTTCATAGCTTGAGCCAAATATCCTGGGAACTATATCATGGAATCACAGAATCATTAAGGTGGGAAAAGACCTCCAAGATAATCAAAGTCTAACCTTTGACCGAGCACCACCATGTCACCTAAACCATAACACTAAGAGTGCCATGTAATTTCTTCAACACTTCCAGGAATAGTCACTCCACCAGTTCCCTGGGCAGCCCACTCCAATGCTTGACCACCTCTTCAGTGAAGAAATGCTTCCAGATGTCAAACCTGAACCTTCCCTGGCACAGCTATTCCCTCTTGCCTTGTCGCTGGTTGCCTGGGAGAAGAGGCTGACCCTCACCTTGCTACAACCTCCTTTCAGGTAGTTGTAGAGAACGAGGTCCCCCCAAGCCTTCTCTTCTCCAGGCTAAATAATCACAGCTCCCTTAGCCACTCCTTCTATTACTTACTCTCTGGACCCTTTATTCTTTGACCTTCTCTTGACATGCTCCAGCGTCTCAATGTCTTTCTTGAAGTGAAGGGCACAAAACCGGACACAGGATTTGAGGAATGGCCTTACCAGTGCCAAGTACAAAGAGACAACGACTTCCTGGTGCTGCTGGCCACACTACTTCTGATATAAGGCAGGATATCACTGACCTTCTTGGCCACCTGGGCACACTGTTGGCTCATGTTCAGCCTTCTGTGGACCGGCACCCCAAGTCCTTTTCTGCTGGATTACTTTACAGCCACTCTGCCCCCAACCTATAGAGCTGCATGGAGTTGCTTTGGCCAAAGTGTAGAACTCAGCACTTGGCCTTATTGAACCTCACACAACTAGCCTCAGACCATTGATCCATCCTGTCCAGAGCCTTCCTGCCCTCCAGTACTTCAACACTCCCGCCCACCTTGCTGTTGTTTGTGAACTTACAGAGGGTACACTCAATCCCCTCATCCAGATCATCAGTCAAGATATTCAATAGGACTAACCCCAACACTGAACCCTGGGGAACAGCATGAGTGACTGGTTGCCAACTGGATGTAACTCCATTCACCACCACTCTCTGGGCTTGGCCATCAGAAAGTTTTTAACCTAGTGAAGAGTGCAAAATCCATAGGCTGACAACTTTTTTCAGGAGAATGCTGTGGGGAACAGTATCAAAGGCTTTACTGAAGTCTAGGTAGACAATATTAACAGCCCTTCCCCCATCCATTAGGCAGGTCACTTGGTCATAAAAGGAGATCAGGCTGCTCAGGCAAGACCAGACATTCCTAAACCCATGCTGTATGGACCCGATGTCCTGATTGTCCTGTACCTGCCGTATGATGTCACTTAAAATAATCCATTCCATAGCTTTCTCTGGCACTGAGGACAGACTGACAGGCCTGTGGTTCCCCAAATCCTCCTTCCAACCCTTCTTGTAGATGGGCATGACATTGACTAACCTGAATATATATATATATATATATATGCATATATATGGAACCTGTAGCTGTATATATTGTGTGCCTCTTTACAAAAATAATCCAGTCTTCAGAATTAGCATACCCTTCATTTCCTCTTTCATCTCTGCCTTGCTTTTTATTGGTCTATTGATTTTTTCCTCATTATCTGCAATCAATATTTAAACAGGTCTTATGACCTATGTGTGACTTTCCTGGACCTTTCCCATAGGTAAGCAAAGATTTTTTTTTTTTTTTTTTTTTTTTTTTTTTTTTTTTTTTTTTTTTTTTTTTTTTTTTTTTTTAGGGATTGTATAACTACCTCTCTTTTGACAAGAGTCCTGGCTGCTGCTGTTGCATCATCTGTGCCTCAGAAGCCTTTACTTAGTAAAGAAGACTTCATTTCTGATTGTATATTCTGATGATATGGATAAAATTCCTTTTTGGCACAGAAACAGTGGAGTGAAGCAGCTAGCCCTGGTTGAGACTGTAGCTTACAGTCTTAACATACTTACTGTAACATATACCGAGTATAGTATGGACATGCTCAGCACAGGAGATCTTCCCACAGTGGTGTTTAGTCTGAATTTCATTTCTCAATTTGGTCAAAAGTATCTGCATCATTTTCCGGACCCTGTTATAATTATATTTGTTTGGCTGATGCCTCCAGGGACTAGAGGCTGCCAGTTGTTTATGAACTGGTATAATCATGGTATTCAGCAATATATGTTTCTTACTAAGAAAGCAGCACACCAAATTTCTGACTATGGGCACAGTTTTGCCATCCTCCAGCACCCTCAGATGGATGACATACCTGTCTTATTCCTTACAGCTCATCAATCCAACTCTCAGTCTACAAAGCCAAAGGAAAGAATTATGCATTTTGTGAAAAAGTCCAGCCTGTCACCTTATTTCTGTAGCAAAGTGGAGTTTGTTTATGAAATAAGAAAGCTCTCTCCAGCAGTTTTCACACACTGCAGACAGCTTTGTGCTGCTCTTCACACCAGCTGGCTCCCCATGTGCAGACCTTCCTTACACTCAGCCAAGTGCTCATTGCAAAGCAGAAAGGTTGAAAGCAAAACAGAGGAAAGGTGAAAATAATCTTCTGTTTCTCCAGCCATACACTTCTCTGCTTACCCCTACAGGAAAAAATTCATGTTGGGAGGAGAAAAACTCATCCTTGATGTTTGACCTTGGCCCTATTGTCAGCTTGCCACCCTCATTTCTCTTCTATGCCTTTCCCTGTGCTTATTATGCAATAATTTCAGCAACAATCATAAGCAATAATCATTCATAGCACTGCTGCTTGAGTGGTTTTTTTGGGGACATGTACCTCACAAACAGACAGAGATGCATGTAATCACACCACAAGGCTCTACATTAGGGAATATTTAAGCTTGGGAGAACAGGATGTACCTGTCCTCCTACTGTGAATGAGGATGAAAGGCTTAGCTTGGTCTCACTCATACCTACCCAGTCTTTGTAAGCAACTGTCTCACTGTCTTCAGAGGATGGAGCCTTTAAAGGAGATACTTTCCTCTGCTTCTGACAGAGACCTTTGAGACTTTGATTGAATGGGAGCTGTACTCAGAATGCTAGGTACTTGAAAACTTAAAGAAATTTTATGTATCTGATTTGAAAGAGTTGTGTCTGTCAAATAAAGGCAAGTATATACTTGTAATGATAAAAGACAGGGTAAAAACAGGATGGACTACTGCCACCTCTTGGCTATCTATATTTTAAAATATTAAAAAAAGAAATCAAGAATTGTTTGTGTAAAGAAGGTTAATGTTAAATATTAAAAAGTAGTCTTTCCAAATACTTTATATCAAAACAGGAAATGAGTAGTGTCTTAGTAAAAAGAATAGATTTGTAACTTGGTGAGACAGAACATCGGTAGTGCTGCTGAGCTGGCTGCAGCATCTCAGTGAAAACCTCAGCTGAACCACCCACTTCTGAACTTATATGAAACTAGAAATTTGAAAAATTAGAAAATTTTATTTTATAGGAGCTGCTTCTTTTTTGGCAGATTCTATTCTCTGAGTAGCTTGAAAAGAACGTCTGTTAGTGATTATAAGCCTTAGAAACCTAGAAGTCTAGTTTTATGGCCATATTTTTATCCATGAAACATACAGCTCTGTGTGCAGAATGGGCATTGAGCTGCTCAGTATTTTATTCTTCTCCGATTAAGTCACAATTAAAACCACCACTATTCAATTTGAAAACACCACCAAGTGCCTGACAAATGTAGGCTATATGCAAGCTATTAAAATGCAAGCCAAGGATTCTCAATTTTTCATGTACTCAGTAGGTCATCAGGGAATAGAAGTCTGCAGTATTTTCCATATATTACAACTTTACAGAGAAAGAAGAATAGCAATTGAATCACAAAATGCCGTATCAATATATTAATTTCACCTATAAATGTACTAGAGATCTGTAGCAGAGACAGATACATTTAAAATCATTTTATAATTAGCAATATCTCCTGCACAAGACTGATACTCAAATATTGATGTGAGCGCTGTTTAGGTTATCACCTTCTGACCCTCATCAAAACATTTTATGAGCTATTTTTCATATTGCTATGTCAGGAAAAAAAAAAAAAAAAGCTAAAAAATTATTCCAACTTTTGACAACTGAAATAAAAGCATTTTGGATGTGTAAAAGCAATATTTTAGAAAAGCTAGATCCTTTCCCTGTGGCTGACTGAAATAATGAATTTACTAATTTTTTTCTCTGTTACTTTTTCTGCCAAAATCTGAAAAGGAAAAGAGAGAAGGGAGAGAATTTAATAGAATATCAGAGTATAAATGTCCCTGTGTAGGGAGTGTCTCTAAAGTTAACGTGAATTTTGACTCAAGAAGGGTGTCCTGGTTTCAGACAAGGGCAGGATTAATTTTTCAAAGTAGTCACAAGGAGCCGGAGCCTGGAGCCATGGGGGCAGGTCTGGGTTTTTATTCTGTAACACCTTACAACTTAGCTGGAAGTAAGGGATTCTCACTTCCGAGAAGAAATGGGGAGTGGTTTGCAGCAGGGAAGAAAAGCTAGGGGAGATCCATTTGTTTTTTTGTTCGTTGTCTCCAGGCTATACCATGTTGTTTGGGTCAGTGAGCATTTTGCATGTAAAATAATCTCTCATTTGTACACAGTTGTTATTAGTATCGCTGTTAGTGTTAATTTTCTTATATCATTGCTATTTCCAATAAATTGTTATCTCAGCCCATAATCTCTACCTTTTGTCTCTCTCAGTGGAGGAGGTTGATGGGAGGGGAGCGGGATTGCTATTCCTGAACCATGACAAGGGGTCTATGTAAACTCCTCATATTCAAATGGTACCAGAAGCTTCTCAGACTTTCATCTCCACTGCATGCTGTGGGCATCCACAGCGATGTCAAGTACACAAACTATTGTTAAGTATAACCAAACCACAGATATTAAGTGGTAATCTAATGGTACACAACTCTTCTTATGATGTTAACAAGGAAGAAGAGAAAAGAAAAAAAGAGAAGAAACCAAGACAGAAAGCAAAAATAACCTTTTCCAAGTGTTCAGCTGGGAAGAGAAGCAACAGCAACCTCCAGATATGAATTAGGGGACTACGCAATGATCAGCTGTATGAAGTTCAACAAGGGCAAGTGCCAGATTCTGCACCTGGGATGGGTACAGACTGAGGAATGAGATGCTAGAAAGAAGTGCCGCAGAAAGGGACCTGAAGGTCCTGGTTGATGGCAAGTTGAGTATGAGTCAGCAGTGCCCTGGCAACCAGGAAGGCCAACCATGTCCGGGAGGGCATCAGGCAAAGCAGGTCCAAGGAAGGGATTGTCCTGTTCTGCTCTGCACTGGTGTGGCCTCACCTTGAATATTGTGTGCTGTTTTGGGTACCACAAGATAAGAAAGATATTAAGATATTAGAGAGTTTCCAAGGGAGGGCAACAAAGATGGTGAAGGGCCTTGAGAAGAAGCCGTATGAGGAGCAGCTGAGGTCACTTGGCCTGTTCAGCCTGGAGGAGACAGAATTGTAGTGTCATCTGGGTTGGAAAAGATTCTTAAAATCATTAAGTCCAACAGCTAACCTAATAGTGCCAAGTCTACCACTAAACCATGTCCCTTAACACTACACCAACACATCTTTTAAATACCCCCATGGATGGTGACTCAGTTTCTTTCGAACAGGTCAGACTGCTCCAGTGCTTGATAACCCTTTTGGTGAAGGTTTTTTTCCTAATATGCAGTCTAAACCTCCCTTGCTGCAACTAGAGGCCATTTCTGTGTGTCTTATCTCTTGCTGCTTGGGAGAAGAGACTGACAGCATAGTCCAGTTTCCTTCTGCCCTTCTTTCACATATGTGAACTTATCACATAAACTCACATATAGCAAAGGTGTGATGGTGAGAGGAGCAACGGTGTCTTGATTGGACTGTCCTTGTTTAGGTGTAGACACGCTCATGGGGAATGCTTAGTTCCTTCTTACTCACCTCAGGATATTCTGCTTCAGACTTAATGATTTGTGTAAAAGAGACCATGGAAAACTTTTCTTATCCTTTTAATAACAAAGGAAGCATTCTACCTGCCGATTCTACATATGATTACTAAATTTCTTTTTAAAAAATAGTATGAATTCTCAGAATTTATGGAGTGTTTCTGTGTTATTATTCCTATTTTATGGATGGGAAGATTGAGGCTTTGACCTTTAGAGATGTAATTGAAGTTATGCAGTTGCAGAACCAGGAGTTAAATTGAGATTACCAGAATTCCCATACAAGACTCATCCCATTTTAAGAAATGTTAAATTAAGAGGAAACTTTATAGAAATTAAAAAGAAAAAGAGAAAAAGAGAAGGAAGAGGAGGAGCAGGAAGATGAGAAGGAGAAGAAGGAGGAGGAGGTGGAGGGGGAAAAGGAGGAAATAGAAATTTTCCAGATCATTTTCCAAATTTTTTATTATAGGAAAAACATTCTGAAACAGCTTTACAGTCCCAAAAGTCATGTCAAACAGACTATGGAATAATCAGACAAGATTTTCAATGTTATATGTAAAAAAGGGTAGTCTTTGAAACATCAGTGGGCAGATCTATCTAGAACCTCTGGATATTAAACTGTAATTGTACAACATGCTTTACACTCCTCAGCCAGATGATCTTAATTACCTATTTTCTCCTTTGTATTTTTGTCTTTCTCCTTCCAGAACCTGACACAGAAAGATATTCTGCTTCGACATCACTGCTTTTCAAAGAAAATTCGAACAAAAAGAAAGTCTCTAATTCAATGTTATACAGAGATCATTGTTTTCTACAAAAGTCACAGCAAATCACATATAAATAAGATGGGCTTTCCCTACAGTTCTTTTGACAGTTATTTTTTTAATATATGCATATATTTATCTTTTTCTTTCCTGCAAGATGATGATCATGCTTGCACTGCCTATATTTGCTGAATCTCTCATTTTTAGCTTGCTGCTCTGACTGTGTCACCTGAAATCTCTGGCCATCACCACTTGCTTCTCACTTTAGTCAATACCACTTTGCTGCCATTATGAGCTTCGGGTGTTTTCTTTCTTTTAATTTTCATGTATGTGATGGTGTGAAAATGTGGATTCTTTTGGGCTGCCCTGAGATGCTTCACTTCCAGATGGTGATGTTTTACCTTCTGTAGTTGCTGAGTGCACTTGGCTCCTTTCATTATTTCTCTTTCTTGTTTCATAGTGAGAAACAGTGTGATGAACTTAGTCACTAAATGAAGCACTATAAAAGAGATCCCCTAAGAAAGAATTTCTGGAGAGCCAGTCAAGCTCTAATGTCAGAACTCTCTAATGTCAGGACTGGAGACTAATTAAATAAAAAACAAAATATAAAAAGAAGAATTGTATTAGGAAAAAAAAAAAAAGCAAATAGGAAGACCCTAAACAAACTTTCAAATAAGGTTAAATACTAGGTATTCATTTAACTGAGTCCACATATAAAGATTCTGTGTTTTCTTTCTTACTGGTTCACCTATTCCATAAGTTGAAAAAATGAGTTTACACACTAAAACCGATAATTTAATAATGTTGTAGCTTTTAGAAAAGATTATTCATAATTAACTTTATGTCTTTTGATACATATTCAAATATATTTTTCACACTGGCTTATTTCTGTGTGGTGTATTACTGTAAATAAGAAACAGTTTTGTGGGAAAGTATTCAAAAAAATAAATGTCATTATTCATACTTTCTGGCAGACACCACTTATTTATACTGCAGAAATCCCAATGATCACGTTTGCTTTTTAGTCTAACACTGTTCTAGTGACAAACAAGTTGAAATAAACTCTTATTCTGGCTTTAAGATTGGTTTTATGAGAAGGAAACAAAAAATCTTCAAACTAGATAGCACTACAGATTTTCTTATTCCAGAAATAATAAAACTGGTCCATTATTTTTATTTAATTTTTCATCATATTAAATAAAATGTAATCAAAATGTTCTAATTTACAAAAATCCTGGGTTTAATAACAAAAAATTAGGAAAAAAGATTACACTGATGATTGCAAATACAAGAAATACAACTAGCAACAGATTCTCAGTGTTTTTCTAGTTTCAGAAAGAAAAAGTTTATAAAAATATTGAGAGGTGGTAAAAATCAAGACTCTAGAAACCACTTCTGAATTTCATTTCTGTTTGTACTCTGATTTTAAACAAATCACTTTAAACTGACAGAACAAGAAGCTAAACAATGTATGCAATTACAGCAAGTACTTTATTTTTTCACTTCATTG
Source organism: Empidonax traillii (assembly GCF_003031625.1). Lineage (NCBI taxonomy): Eukaryota > Metazoa > Chordata > Aves > Passeriformes > Tyrannidae > Empidonax > Empidonax traillii. The sequence continues at coordinate 226,387 of NW_020955833.1, read as the reverse complement.
TCCGTTTTGGATAAGTATCGTAATAGCATAAAATTATGTATACATAATAAATTAGAAATAATTACTATTATATTATATAGTGGAACAGAAAAAATTTGTATCAAATGAGTGAAATCAATTGCTTTCTAGACTTCTTGTTTTGAGCTTCAGTCAAGTATTTTTGTGAAGGAATTTGAACTCTGTCTTGTGTAAGTACTTAACATTGCTACTTTAAAAAGTTGTAAAGTACTGCTAAAACTTAGATCAGCATTAACTTTAACAGGCTCACAGTTCGAGCACAAAGAATTGTAGTGAATGGGGTAACATCAGACTGCTGACCTGTCAATAGTGGGGCAGGGCTCCATTTTTGACTCACTGCTCTTCAACATCTTCATGAACCACCTGGACATAGGTCTCATAGGAATTTTTAAAAATGCTGAGAGGCATTTGTTAGACACCAGATCAGAACAACCTTGTGTGGGTACATGTGTGTATGTGTGTGTGTAGGGGGAAGAAATGGGTTGAACCTCAAGGGGGTGCGTGGTGTCGTATGGCAGGTCCCTGGAACCCACATGGGGAAGCCCTGGAGTAGCTGTTAGTCACAAATAGCCCAGGAAAACTATGACACACCACACCTCCTGCAGCCCCCAACTCAGCTCAGATTGGCAGGGACAGTGAGGACTGCCCCTCACCCTGGCTTGGAAACCCAGAGCAGCTGGTGGGTCAGAGACTCCCGCGGGAGGGATTGGCCATAGGGACCAGAGCAGATAAACCCAAAAGCATATGTTTGCCACATGTCATGTCCCTACCCTCTGGACTTGTGAGAGCTGGTCTTCTCAAGGTTCCAGTGGTAGCTATATAATCTCTCTCTGCCTCTTTCTCCTTCTCTCTTCTTGCTCCCTCTCCTTCTCTTTCTTTGCTGCTTTCTTGATGCTTTGGGTGGCTCAGAGCTAGAGGGATTAGATTTTGACTTAAGTGTTGTGGATTCATGTGTGTTGAGTTGGTATTACGGTGGAACATTTTGTCTAGGTTGTGTAGTGCTCTTTTTCTACCTTTGCCAAGTTTCCTTATTTTCTCCCCTAAACTGATAAAGAATCCCCTTGGGATCAAGTCCATGGCTTATTCTCTCAACACTATCTTGAGGTATTAAAGAACCCTGTATATATATATATATATATATATATAGATATAGATATATATATGGATATATATAGATATATATATATATAAAAGTAAATCTCCTACCTAAGCCTGTGAGCCCACACCTCTGGGGCTGGAATGTTAGAGCTCGACGCTAAATTGGGAAGATCTGTTGATTTCCTTGAATACAAAGAGGCCCAAAAGAGAGACTTCAACAATTTAGAGAGATTGGCAATCAATAACTGTCTCAAGTTTAACAGGGGCGAGTGCCCAATTCTGGGACAGGGCAACCCTTGTTGTGTGTGTAGACTAGGGAATGAGAGGCCGGAGACCAGCACTGCAGAAAAGGATCTGGGGGTCCTGGTCGATGGCAAGTTGAACGTGAGTCAGCAGTGCCCTGGCAGCCAGGAGGGCCAACCGTGTCCTGGGGGGCATCAGGCAAATCTTGGCCAACCAGTAGAGGGAGAGGGTTGTTCTGCTCTTCTCTGCACTGGTGCAGCCTAACCATGAATATTGTGTGCAGTTTTGGGCATCACAAGATAAGAAAGACATTAAGCTCTTAAGGAGGGTTTGAAGGAGGGCCACAAGAATAGTGAAGGTTCTGGAGGGGAAGCTTATGGGTTTGTGTACTGATTGTCTCTATTTCCCACTGGAATTAAAGGCATTTCACCAATGAATGAAATATTTTCTGCTTGTGTTACAGAAGTGGCACAAGCTGACATAGAGAGAGAATTTTTAAAAGAAAATGACAGCTAGACAGAAGATAGGTAGTCAGATGATTAGCTAGAAAATGAAGTAGGTTTTCTACTGAATGTAAAGTGTAAAGATTAATATTGTAAACTGAATTGAATAAAGCACATAATATAGTTGTTATTGGACAGAGTAATAGTCAGAATCCAGTTCTTTCATACATTGTGAACATATCTTTGTTGGTTTTTTGTGTACATTCACAGTTGTAATACAGTAGAAATATGACCATACAGCACAAGAAGACAATTCCACCTTAATTTTTCACAGTGCAAGTTCATCGCAGGACTTACCTAGGGCTGCACAAGGATGTATAAGTTAAAAACTATGATTTACCTTATACACTCCCTTTTTTACTCTGAGTGCTATTCAGAGTTTTGTGCTTGGCTCTTACAAGGCATCCTTACTTTTTCTCCCCAGGACTCCTTTAGATGCAGTTTTAGAGTGGTTTCATTTCTGGATCAGGGAAAAACTGTCACATTGAAAGCAATGCCAATTCTAAACCAACCAATTGCAGTTCAAAAGAGATTTAATACTATACAGCTTTAAAAGCACCAGAGCTCGTACAGAAACTGAAAATTTCTGCTTTTCACAAGTTTGTTTCTGGATCCAGTCATACACAGTGCAGCAGCCTTGCTTAAGAGACATGAGGGCACTAGTGAGAGCACTAGATTTTGTTAGCTAAAGCACACTAGTGATCCTGTCAAACCTCAGCAAGTCTTGATGCTGTTGATGAATGAAGCTAAATGTCAATCCTTGCTCATTTCCAAGGAGGTTCTGCCACCTACCAGCTGAAAAGGTATGATGTGCAACTACACAAGTGACTGAATTCATTCATTAAATGAGCAGTAAAAGTAGATAAGCTTTAGGTTTCAGATCTTTTCAAAATTAACATTGACTGATAAAAAAAATTGGTTGGTATTTTTGCTGTGCTTTATGGAGTCTAACAAAAATATACTGTCTTGGAACAAAAAATGATTTCTTTTTAATGAGTATGATACAAGCTGACAGTATCTTGTGGCTGTTTTGACCATCAGTTATTTCTTCCCTATTCTTTCAAAAGTGTTGTCTATAAAGAACAATATTTTATTGAGTAGTATTAAGATACAATTCTTCATTAATCACTTTTTTTACATTCCAGAGGTCTTTGTAAAGAAACCCAGGACTGTGTCCTTAGGTTAGCCTTCCACAGAATTTTGTGCTCTCTTAGCAAAGATATAAATGACTCTTCAAGGTGTATATTGGAAGAGTTTGCTGACCTCTGTGTTGAACATTCCCCTTGAAAAATACAAATGAATCTACTGAATTCATGCATGCTGTTTATGTAAAGGATAGTGAATCAAGTTTTTAATTTGTTTATGGATTTATTGGCTACAATTAAATATTTCTTTTAGATATTGTTTAAGAAAGAAAGTGATTAAAAATAACTGTCTTTGCATACTTTTTGTATTTTCATTAGTTTAAATCAGTTAGACCATAGTATAACTATGAACCCCCAGACAGATCTTGTAAATTTGCAGCAAATGATCATCTTTTCAACAACTTCAGCCAGAACTCAGGCTCAAGAACTGACAAAGCCATGAGTCACCTGTTCATGATCAACACCAAAATTAGATGGGAAGAGTACGTTCAATAACTTCTGCAGCAGGATTCAGAAACTTCATTAAAATGCCAAAACTATATTCCAGAAACTACAACACTGTAGTCCTACTGTGCATCCTCCAGACTACAACTCCATTGAGGAGAGATGCAGAGCAATAATAATGAAGGCAGCAGGTGCCAACCAGAGACTGAAACTCAAAGTCTTCCTCTCAGGAGAAGGTCTGCCTTGCCTGCACATAGACCTGCAGACAGGATTTGGTGATTTAAAAAAACAAACAAACAAAACAAAACAAAAAAAAAAAAAAAAAAAAAAAAAAAAAAAAAAAAAAAAAAAAAAAAAAGACAAAGAAAACAAAACAAAACAAAAACAAACAAAACAAACAAACAAACAAACAAAAAAAACAAAAACAAAAACCAAAAAAACCACACCAAGTAGATTCACCTGCTAGACATTAGGCACTTAGAAGGAGAATAAACCCCATAGTATTCAAACAAGAAGTATCCTTACTCAAGTTTAACTCCCATTTGCCCTCAGACAGCCTGCACTGTCTACTCCCTGCTCTCGAATATACTTGTCACAGCTGGCGTCTAAGGCCAAAGAGCCTGACCAGCCATCTAGCCTTTAATTAACCAAAAATTTTCACTGGCATTGCTATCATCTGTGCTTTAACAAAACCCACAGGATTTACAATTACATCTCCTGCTGAATTTACCATTTCTTAATAAATAGAGAAAAAAAACACCCTGTCTGTGTTTTCTTAAATCATCTGTGTTTATTCATTCTTTTGCTGTTTTGACTAGCACAGTCTTCTTTAATAATTGTCTCTGAAGACAATATCAGGGTTAATAGCTACAAAATGAAGACAACAGACCTACTCATAATGGAAGCAATAATAAAAGGTTTGTACCGAACAGAAATTGCTGGGTTTTTTCCCTTCCAATCTACCAAAAATTAGACCCTTGCATTTCATATTTCATTTGCCATTAACAGAAATCAACTTGAACTTAATGGGGAGGAGTCAAGAATCCTATTATAAAAATAGATCTAAATGAATAGTATCTAGATGGTGGTAATATTGTGAGACAGTTTTTTACATGCATTTACTGACAGCATAACATCCCTCTGGGCATAAATTATTAGGAACACATCTTTTTAAAGCACACAGATTCAAAGAATGCATGCAGATGCCTATTGCTTAAGACTAAATTTAATCACCTCCTGCTTGTGACCATTTGACTGCATCAGGAAAGTTTTTTCCAGAACCATCTCTCTGAAGCCAAACTAATAAAGTGCTAATTAAAGAAAGTGCATGGAAGACATGAACACTAGGAGCTTGGAGTAATTGGCTACAAAAAAAGGCAGCTCTGAAACACGTCACTTTCTCTGCTGCTCCTGATTAGGCTCTAATTCAAATACCAATATTTCACTGCACGTCAAGGTGCTTTGGGAAAGATCTTGGGCTTTCTCGATTCAGCAGAGGGTCTGCTACAAACAGCAATACAAATGCTTAAGAAAAAGACCCCTATATTTAATTGTATGCTGCTACCCGGATAACATTTGTGGCAGTCTGGGCAGTGCACAGAAAGCTTTCCTTTTCATTCCACAGTGGTGAGTCAGAGATCAGACAGAAATGAAGGAAAACCACCATTAAAAAAAAAAAAAAAAAAAGTAGGCTCTGGAACAGAAACCATCTCCCAAGCCTGTCACAACTGAGCAGTAATTAATCTGAAGAGCCTTTCATCTGCCTTGCAGGCAAGCTGGAAAGAACACCTACTGGCACTTTCCTGAAGAAATGGGCAACAAGTGAAAGTCACTTTCTTTCTTTCTATTGAAATGGTTTTTATTGTTGATTTTCTCTTGAGTACCATAAACTTAATTTTGTTTGCATGAGCTGATGCACAATTTCATGCTTTTTGCTGTTGCTGTTTTAGCTCAATATCCTCAATTTCCTGCTTTCCTGAGGAAAAACACATTCTGTCATCTGTTTATATTACCACTATTTAGTATCCAGATATGATATTTTTGATGTCAATTTATTCCATGTGTGAAACAGAGAACTGCACAACTAACTGGGCAACAACTCACTTTGTTAATCACTAGAGCTGATAATCTAAAGGGAAATGTTTTAAATATTAATAATCATACTACTTTCATAGTTTAATGCACTATCAAGCTACTTACTCACATACATGGCCATCTACTTAGGCATAAAATTTTAACAAGAAATGGATCTTTGTTCAACAAAGCACTTAACCACATAATTAATCCCACATTTGCTCAACAAACCTAAGCAAATATATGTATAACTTAAAAAATATTCCCATGCTACACAAGAGATGATAAACATAAGATGATTTTTAATTTTCTGGGTTTGAAAGCATTGTTGGTTTTAAAGTTTTTCACTGAATTATTTTAAACAAAATGATACCTTAACACGAAAATAAGAAGACAAAAGAATGCAGATTTGTAAAAGTATGATAATTAGAGTTTTCTACTCTATATAAATTGTGATTTTCTAGTTTAATAATAAATTTTTCTAGACCAAGTAATACTCTTTTTTTTTTTTTAATTGGAAATCTGAATCCAAACTGCATATCAGGAAATGCGTTAAACATCTTTAGTCTGTCAATATATGACAAATCATTAATCACAACTGTTAAGAAAATTTTAACAAAAGAAAGAGGGGTTTGAGTGTTTCTAGCTATGCATTTAACACAGTTTATTTTTTTATTTTCCAGCTACTTTATAGTAGTTCAAGTTTAATTTCAAGATCAAGTATTTCTCAAGTATTAACATCTTAATGGTTTTCCTTTCTTCTGACACAACAAAAGAACTGAGTCTATTAAAATATATAAAAATATATATCGACAATTAGTGAGCAGTCATTGCAAGACCCAAAAATTTAATTATTTTGTAGTCTGAGAATGTTGTTAATGGCAACATCCTTAGAAGACATTTTCTATACCAAATGATAAAAGGAGTTAGAAACACATACTCTGAACCTTAAAAATATCAAATTTGAGTGAAATCTAATGGCTGCTATGACTTATCTAGTGACTAAGGATTAATTCAATCTTAAGGATAAACAAGAAAAATTTCATGAATGCCACTCTTCACAAAACCATGGACAGGATTCATAACTCTCACTAAATAATTTTGGATAAGATGGGGAGACATGATTCCATGATTCATCATGATAGCATATCCTGTAAGTATTTATTGAAGCATTCAGTGGATCTAAATGTATCTGGGTTTCATTGACCTGGATCTAATCCTCTTCTTCTGTATTTCCTAATTCTAATCCTTCTATATGTTGTACAGAATACATAATCATTAAATGGTACTGCAGATTCAAAATGAGTGCCCAAGGCTAGCATCACAAGTTGCTTCTGACAATCCTATTCTCTAAGTACACTACACTTAGATACATCTTGACATTTAAATAGCTATTAGCACTGTGACTGAGAGGTAATACACACTGTCCTGGTGGTGATTTGTCACAGTATGAAACAAGTATTTTGGTTTAGGAAGCTGGTGTTATGTTCCCTCGCCACACTCCGTCTAGTCCAAATACAAAGATGCTGACAGGAGTGTGCAAAAAGAGAGGGGAGTAGGAAATGAGACTCTTGTCTTTCACGGTACTGCTGTCTTAACCTGCTTAATGCAGGTGCTACAGCCTTGTGCATTAATCAGAAAGTAGAATTCTCCTGTGTGAGTTGGATTAGCTTTAACAAGAGAGCTTGACAGATCCCACCCAAAAAGGCTGAATATCCTAATAGTGAGGGCACTCTTCTGGGAACAGGGAAACAAGAGTGTAAATTGCTTCAGGCAGAGGAAGGAATTGAATCTGGGTCCCAGGCTGAGAACCAGTAACAAAATACCTCAGTCTTTCAGCAATCTATTTTCTTTCTTTCTTCTGCAGATGTTTAAAAAGCTTGACATCCAGTAAAATGCTGCATTAGGATTAGAAAGAAGTTTGCAAAAAGAAGAAACCCCCAAAACTGTAAGCAGAATTTCAATATAACTAATTGATTCTCAACAATACACTTCAGTAAGGGAGCAAAAAATTTGTTCCTCTGTCAGCTTGAAGCAAAAGAGTTAACACTTTTATAAAGTCTCTGGTTTTTTAAATTTTTCTCTCTTTTAGCTTTGCCTTTCTTGCTCCCTTTGTAGATACTGCTGAATCACAGCCACCCAGCTGCATTGTAGCTATGTGAGAGATTAGGTCAAGCCCGTTATTCCCTTGACATACAACCTTTGCAATAATTTACCTTTATAAATGACAATAAGAAAGAGAAAATAAAGCCAAAATAAGAGTAAGAAAGCTCTCAGCATTCTTAATAATTATGTGAAGAGTATAATAAGGTCATGTTCAGTGGGTTACACTAATCACTTATGTAAAAGGAGGGTATATTTTTTTTTGGTTTGGTTTGGGTTGGGTTTTTTTTGTCCCACGAGAAAAATAAAAATTGTGACATTCTTATTTCATCAAAATCCCCAAAAAAAGGGTACTCTGCCTTTCTGTATGTTTTTCCCACACTGATCTTGCATATGAAATATCAGGAAAATTGGACGAAACACACAAGGCACATCACTGTTCTTACTGTAGCTAAGATTATAAGTCCCATTGATTTTGGTGCGAGAAGAAGTACATACATTACAGTCAACTGATATCTGCAAAATTATTATATATTTCATACCAATACAGTTGTTAATACCTGATCATTTCATGATATATTCACCTAAGAAATACAAAAAGCCTCACTGAAGTGAAACTCCTACAGACGGGATTTTAAAATTGTGTTATTACACAAAAATGCATTTCTGACATCAGAGTCAAGGCTGCATACAGAATAGTTTTGGTAATTTATCCCATAATAATTGTATAATAAATATGAACAGTAGAATTAGATAAAATCCAGAAAACTTTCAGAAAAATACTCAGTATTTTAAATTTGTTAAAAATAAAGGGAATAAAAATGTTGTTTGAAAGATTTACTTGTGCATTTATTGAGTCAGTTATGTGAAATTTCTTGTCATTTTTGAACCCTTGAATGGCTATTTGATGTTTGAATAATGCATTTCAAAGTAGTTATGAAGCAATTTGGATATGCTATGCCAATCATCTTGACTACTTTATACCTTTTTCTTTTTTGACATCTTACTTTTAGTGATAATGATAAGATTGGGAACCTCCTTTGCACATCATTCTTATTCTTCCTGCTGTAAAATTCAACTGACTGCAGCAGAATTATACATCCGATTATTTAACTCTGTGGTCTTCAATCTTAATTTCACAAAAGATGTCTCCCAGCACCTTTTATTTTTGTTGTACATGCTAGAATATGAATTATTCTCATGAGCTCGAGATTGTATATACGCTATGATTTTTTTGACCTATTTACTACAGTACGTATTTGGAAAGAGCTTCTTTTCATTTCAGTAGTATATCTGAATGTATGTGAAGTAACGTAATCATTTGGGTCAAGATAATTAGAAACAATATCTTGTGTTGTATTTCTGTAATGTATTATATGCATTATTGTATGTATTATACATAGAATTTTAGAGTATCTGTGCTGTAACATACCTGTGAAAGATGGCCTTTGTATATATAAATGTAATGTTTGTTCACAATGGCAACGTCAGTCTGTACTACGCATGCAAATGCAAATTCAAGGGATTACAAGACTCACAGTGGCTTTAAAAAGAGCATTCACAGTAGCATGTTCAGTTTTCAATAGGTTTAGTACTAATTTCAGTTGACAGGTAATTGAAGTATGTATCACTTTAAGTAGAATTGAAGGCTTACATATCATCACTAATGCATTTTCAAATATAATTCTTATATGATACTGATAATAAGACATAATTCAATTACTATTACAATAATTATTTGTAACCTCTTGAGTTTTGAGAATGAATTATTTTTCTGCATGAGGATTGCTTGCAGTGCAGTTAAAATATAACTGAAAAATATTATGCCACCTTTAAAAATCAATTATCAGTCTCAAAGTAGAAAGAGAACTATTCAGCAAGAAGGAAGGTGTTCACTTAGCTAATCCTTAAAGTATTCGATTTCCCTGTTTTACTTTCTGTTATTTCTTTATATCTGCTTTATTCCTCATTCTATTTTTCCATTCCCTATATTCTCACTGTAATACTCATGCTTACGCCTGTAAAAAAGCTTCTGTTCCTCCCCAAGTAGAGAATTTTATATAGTAGAGAGTGTGTAAAAAGCTTCCACTTGTTTAATTCTTTATAAGAACACTATCATATGCAGCAGGACACAAAAGCATAGGTATTTGTTCCTTCTGTTCTTTCAAGAACTATCTAAATTGAAAGGCCTTTGAAATGCAGTGTTTTCCTATGTTTTCATCGGTCTCTATCACGGGCAATTCACATTGTGTGTGAAGTCTTGAATACCTTCCCCTGCGTACAATACACCTCCAGAAGGTCTTTTTCTTTATTTTGCTTCCAGGCAACACCTTAGCTCATTTCTTGGAATATTTTAATAAGAACAACCAGTAAATTGTCCAACTTTTCAAAAATTTCATGTTGCTAACCAGTATTCATTGCCCTGGCAGCCCTTAAACAAACCTGTAAACATCTGTAAAATATTGTTGACACATACACAGCAATTAAATCTCTTAGAAAAGATTTAATAAAGAAGAATACAAATACTTAATAGAGCAGTTCAGTCATCCAGAAATGAGAGTGCCATGACCGAACAGCAGAAGCTATTGAAGACTGTGCTGATGTGAATCAAGCTGGTGAGATATTGAAGCAGAAATAAATATTAGAGCCAAGAGTAAGCTGACTGATGGCCAGGTTAAATAATTCCTTGATCTCCTGAATTTTACAAGAAAAAGAAGTTTAGCTGAGCTTAGAAAAGAAAGAATTAACTCTAAGGTAGGAGAAAAGATAAGAAAGATAGGAGGGAGATAGGGATAATAGAAGTACAATTATATTATCTAATTGCTCATTTAGACTTACTGGCACAAGAAGTAAGTTTGTAGTGAAGAAATAGAGGAGAGCTGCAGGAAGACCCAACTGCAGCACTGCTATGATACCAGGACAGGTGCTCCCTTATTTCAACTGAATGGTAGCAGCAATTTCCTCTCAGTCTAGAAACATCCTTACTCAAAACATCCGGTGCTGAGCTCCTTCAACCCATCTAGAAATGTGTGCCCAGGTTTCCTCTACAAACAGCACTCATTCTGGTGAGATGCACAATTGTGTAAGTCATTGGCTTCCAAAGTGCAAGGAAAGACAGATTTTTTTTTTTCTTCTAAAGAGAAAAAAATAAGACACTACTTTCACTTAGTAAAAGTCTTCACAAGAATTGGCCTTGAAGGGAAGGCCTGTACCAGAGAGTGTCATCCTCAGCTTTTGCAAGTAATTACCTCAAATAATTCTCTTAATAAAAGTCATCCAAAATTATCTCAAAAGTGGGTTACTTTCTTGCTCTCACTGTGCTGTTTGTAAAATAATACAAAAATTTAATTGGCTGGATATTTATAAAGCATTCTGTAAACGTATTCATGACCAGCTTAGACTAATGTATTTTTCCAGCATAGCCCTTTACCTTTTATAACTCTTTTTCTCAGATGTTTGCTCCACTGGGTGAACCCCCTCAAATACTTTTAGTCTATGCCAATAAGATTTATTCTTTATTATTACAATCATTCTAGGAGCCTTTTTCAGCATTAGCTGCTGTATGAATTTATCTTTCTAGAGTACCAGATGTACACTGGTGTTTAGTACAACACTCTTAAATACTTCCCTTCTACTTTTGGAAAAGAATTGTCTTATACATCATAGGATTGCATCAGCTTGGAAATACCCAATTTCCACTGTAGGAAACTAAGGAAGAAATATTTGTATTAATGATTCATGCAAACATTATAAATGTACTGACCATAATGGAATATTTTAGTTTTAATGCTGATATCCAGAGGATTGTTCACTATTGAACCAAGTGCATCTGTTAAAGTACCCATGAAATGAAAAATCATTCAGTCCAAAATTCAAGCATTCAGCCTCTCATATGCTTCTGCACACCCTCACTTTAACCTTCCTCCTGGGTTCTGCTCCCTGCTTATTTGAGACTGAACATGTGATTTAGCTGCTCAAGCCCGCTGATTTCCAGATGACTGATTTCACAGGAATGTCTTGCTTAAAATCAGCATCGAGTCAAAGTCAGTCTTTCCTACTGAAACAGAAGACAGCATTTTCTACCAGTCTCTTCAGGATCGAGTAGATTTTCTCCTTATAATGTTTCCAAACTGGAAGCGCTGGCAAAATTAACATGTGAAAACAGCAAATAATTGGGCAATACTTCAAGGAGACTTAAAGCAGTGGCAGCTTTCCTGGTAGCATGGAGAAAATCTGTCTTTTTATTCCTAAGACCTGGGCAGATTTGGGGACAGCGTTAGCTCTCATTATAATTTAAAGTCAAGTGGAACAGTTTCTTATAGTCAGTGTCAGGAACTGGCACGCAGCATGCTTCAGTGATGTCCACTCTGGCAAGGAAAATAAGGAAAATTATGAAAAACTGGCTATAGCCTACAAGTAACCCTTACAGAGAAATCTCTAGTCATGCTAGAGCAACTCTTTGTGCTCTTTTCACTTAAGAAACCAAGGATCAAAACCAATATATCAACCAAAATGAGTTCCTATGAAAATCAATTCTATTCTCTTACTTCAGGTTCTATTCTACACTACTATTCTATTCTATCACTTCAGATTAATTAATTTCAAAAGATTTTGTCATTGAAAAAAAAATTAGAAACTTTTTGTGTATGAAGGTCTCCTCCATCATCAGCAAAAATGTACTAAACACAATTCTTTGTGCCATTCTCAGCAAACACAAGGAATTCCAGAAAAAGCTAGAAATATAATAATTAATGTTCTAACACTTTAGAACAACACAGGGGCTTTATCAGTTGTAACTCAATGGCTAATTTGTATTGTAGTGATGAACCTGTAAAAATGATGCAACAGGAAGGCTCCCTGTGAAAAAAACATCCCACACCTTCATTTCCATGGAGGTAACAGGAGCATCCACACACTATTTTTGTGCTGTTACTGAATGTCTTGATATTAACTAACAAATAGAAAGTCCCAGTGAAACAACTAATACCTGTTTATGCCTGTGAAATACATATACATGAATTCTACATCTACAGCTTTTGGTGTTTCAGCTGTTGCTTGAAGGCAGCATGTGTATACTCACAGACACAGGTTAGTTAAGGAGAGAGGTATCTATATTAAATGCATTTTTAACTGAAACTAGGTTGGACTGACTTCTCATCCCTCCTTTATCTGTGTGCAAATGTAAGTATTGTGTGAAAATATATGAGAGCTTAGCTTTGATAAAAAGGCTGTTGAGTTACCATTTTTAAAACTTACAATATACTAGTAGTATAATTTTAGGACTTCTCTCTCTCTCTTAACCAATGCATATACAGCCTCACATAAAAGAAATCTAACTGTATTTGACCAAGTATCTGGAAATATGTCCTTATTTATTTCCTACTTGCCTGTGAAAATTTAAGGATGTTCCTTATGTTCAGCTCTCAAGTAGTATTTTGACAGTGTTTTAGATATTATTTCTTGAACTGAAACTTTACAAGATGCCTACAACATTTATCTAGGAGAATGGAAAATATACTGAATTTTCATTATGAGGAATTTGATCATGCAGAACAGAAAAACTGGTGCAAAAGAAGGCAAAATATTGCCAGCACTCAGATGGACAATCTTGGTTGGTACTAAAGCATGTAAAACTGCTGCAAAAATATCAACAAAGGACTGCTTCCTGTTTCCAAAGAATCTATAATATTCCAGTCACAATGAAAAAGGCTTAATGACCTTTCCTTACAGATGAATAAAACTGAACTGTGAAGAGAAATATCCTGGTGCTCTGGCAGGTGGCCTTCCTTTAGGTCATCTATTGATCCTCTGGAGAATACGATGAAGAAAATGACTAGAAATGACTGAGAACAACCTGAGAGAGCCTTGAAAACAGCCAGGCTCAGGTAACAGAGCCAAAAAGTCAGGCATAGACTTCATCACTGATTTTTTGTCTGATAACTGATAGCAGTTGCTATGGTAGCACATCTGCCTAGCACTCCCTCTCCTCACACACACACTCCCTCCACAAAAGGAGGAAGAGCATAAGATCAGATAGGAGATAATAAAGGAAAAGACTCAAGAAGACAATGAAACATTCTGTAAGCTTCAGTCTACATGATTTTATGTAAAATCGTTACTGTGGGAGTTCTTTCACTTACAACTCCCCAAGGTAAGGATCTAAATGCAGAGTTTTGCAATTAAGAGAGAATATATTCCAGGATAACTATGCCTTCCACTTTGTATAGATGCTCTTTATTGCTAAGGAAATTAAAGTGTTTTGGCAGGCTTTTGAAAAACCACTAACAAGCGTTGCTTAATTTTTCTTGAGTTCCACAAATTAACCCACTTGGTCCAACATTTTTAATACAGATTTAAGAATTTGACCGTTACATTGTCATTAGTATAAATGAAATCCTTAAGCCAGCATTTATTTGGAAAATTTAGTGTCTATATAGCATTTTCTTGGTTTCTAATACAGGATATACTCTTTATTCTTACATAAAATCTTTTTTATTTTTTTCATTTTAGAAAAGAAAAAAATGTAAGGAATCTATAAAGGCATGGAGACATGTTTTCTTTTGTCCCTCAAGATAAACATCAACCTCTTACAAATAACTGAAATCTCAAGTTTAAGATTTTCTCCTGCAATATGACATGTCCTGGTTTATGTCCTGTAATAAATCCCTATTTCAGTTCCTTATTGCTGTCACTTACTTCATTTTTTACCTACTTAGTCACATATAAAAAAAAGTCCCTAGCAGTAAGTTTTGAATTTTCAAACAATGTTTTTTTAAAATATTTGGAGTAATAGATCATGTGCTGCTGAATTGGAACTCTAGAATAATGACTAAATAATAAATTTAGTCAAGATAGATTTTTTTCAGAAACATGATCATTATCATCTCATCCACTCCACTAACATGTTTATACTTAGACCAAGTTATCTTGAAAAGTTTTACTGTTTTGCCTGGGATGGATGCCTGACTAGCTGTTCCTCATGAGGATCCAGATTTCTACTCTCAAGTAGCTAAGACCAACCTTTTAAATCATGTATCCCACAGAGTCACCTGGCACAGAAACATTTACAGGGCAGGTATTGTCCTGCTGCTGCTGTCTCTTCTGAGATACTTGTTTTCCATTGGATTAAGGATCTGGCCAAAGGAATGCTTCATGGCAGATTCTGAGCAAAGAATTTGCCCCATATTTGTAAAGGAAAACAATCTACAAGGAAAAGCCACCTCTTCTTTCCTTAGGGAATAAGACAATTTGAAAGGAAAGTAAAATTAAATGCCACATGTGTAATTTTTATAAGGTTTGCCATCTGCCAGTGCAAACCTCCCATGAACCACCCTATGTAACTGTAGCAACTAAACAATTTTTAGTGATAGATACCCTAACATCTGCATAATTAACAGCTTAAAAAAAAAACAAACTTATCGCTATACAAATATGAGACTCTTTTTCATTTCTCTAACAGTAGAAGGTATTCCATCCAACTCTATCTGGATAATAGCAGACAACAAATAATTTTTTTTTTCTCAACAGGGAAACATCCAGGTGAATGTTTTTTTCTTTAAAAGATAAGTCCAAAATAAACTAACACTAGGACCTAATTTTAGTGTCCTTAATCTTGATAATACATCTTCCAAAATGGAAAACTCAAAACACGTAATGTACTAACAAAATGAAGTTCAGATCATTAATAATTTTTAAATTTGTTTTAAAATTCCTATTTACTTTGGAAAGTACTGGTTAGTTTTGGGTTTTTTTAAGAGAGAAATCTCTCAAAATGTTCAGCTATAAACTCAAAAGTAATAACATTAAAAGAGACTCAAAGGGCATCTTTTACTGTCTGTTTTGTGAGAATCATGATATTTTGATTTATATTTTTTCCCTGACAAAGGAAAAAGAATGACATTTCTAAAACTTTATATCTGAAACATATATCTTAAACCAATCTCCATCTGATTACAACTCACAGTGAGAAGGAATATGTCAAACTAGATTTAGTTTAATTATTCTAATCTTGAAAACAGAAAAAATGCTCTTTTGGAGGTCAGGAAAAAGTATTTTAATTGATTTCCCATTCTGTTTGAAGCTGCTAAATTTTTGCATCGTTGTGGTTGCATGTTTGGGTGAATGACAAATTAAACAGGGAACTGAAATTCATGTATCACCTATGATTTGGGGATTTTTCCACCTTTGATTGTCTTTACTTTCATAGTAATGTAAAAATAAAATTTAAACCTTTTTAAAATATAGTTTTGGAGCTGATAAGTCTTGCTAAACGAAATCTGCTAAGCAGCCTTTGGGAAATGTGGTTGCAGGACAGGTAACCATATCTAAGCATAGCTAACAGTATGGTTTTACTGTTCACTCAGGACGTACGTGGCCCTTGGCACTCACAGATCTCTGCTTCATACTGTGTCTTTGTGGATATTGTTTCTCAGATATCTAGCTCTGAGAGTGTGTCTAACCATTCTGCGGTTTTAACTCAGTCTACCCGGGCATTTTTAATTCTGCACTGCAGCTCTGCTAAAGGAATTGCAATGGGTTCCTTTCAGTTCCAGGGATCAAGGACTCCATCAATATAACTCTCATGTTTGACCTTAGATACTCAGCCTGCAAGCTCAAGTTTTAAAGTCATATATATATTTCATATGTTTTTGCTAATTATCTGTATGACACCGTTGAAAACATGACAGAAAATGTCTTTTTTTCCACTCAATGAAATCTTTACAAGCTAGAAGCACTGTGTGTACTTTTGTTCTTGGCATCGCAGGCAAGATACAGTACATCTGAAGAAAATGTAGAGAAGGGCAAATATAATGATCAAGAATGTAGAAAAATTCCCTTACTAGAAGAGAATAAAAGTAACATTTGAGTATTTTCTGTCTGAAAGAAGACTAAAGGGGCACCTAATAAAAGTTTACAAAATCAGAAACATGGTACAAAAGGTTTATGCAGAACTGACTTTCCTTAAAACTTGCAGTACTGCAGTTATAGTAAAACAATACAACTGGCTCAGTTTAAAAAAATAAAACACAACACTTTTCCATATAGGAGGCAAGGAACTTCTGGAAATTCCTGGCAGAAAACTCACAGCATCAGACAGTATCAGAAAAAAATTGTGAACTATAGCTCCATAAATAGATGGTAAAAGAAGTAGAAGGTGGTAGTCCTTGCAATGTCCCTAGTCAAATGATCAGAGAAGCTGTGGAGTTTGAGGATCAGTGGAGAGCAGAAAGGTGCCAAGTTTGTGTGCTCTTCCTAAACACCCTCCATTATTGCCACTGTCAGAGACACACTTGCAGGATAAATGTTATATCATTCTTTCATTTCTGACACTGTCCTTCACTCTGCAGAATTCTTCAGTGACATCAAGCAAGTCATAAGTAATACAAGATAAAATGAGACAACAAAAAAAAGCTCTCTGACCCAAACTAGTGAAAGAGAGAAACAGAGTTATGGGCACTAACTAAATGTTAGGCCAACAGAAAAGCTAATTTCTTTTACTCTTGGGCCCATTGTTTCACTGGCAACATCCTACTGTCTGTGTGAGGACACATAACTTTCAATGGCACAATGTGCCACAGTACTTTCAAAAGCACTGAGGCAAAGTATTGAATGTGAACTGAAGAAAATTTTATCTTTTATGTGGTTTTCTTTTTTGTTTTGGTTTTGGTTTTTTATTTGCTTCTGAATAGAAACAATATCAAAAGACAAAATAAGAAGGGAAAGGAAAAGTGCTCTTTGCCCTTTGTGTTTAGTGACTTAAAAAGGAAGAAGAGAGATGGGGAAAGAGAGGGGTTTAAGGAACAAATAACTAGGATGCTACAGTCATGGATGATGGTTGCAAGTGTATAGCTCTGACTTTTTTAAATATTTCTCTACCTCATATACTGATGTTAGCTTGGAAATAGGTAGAAGGATTGATTAGAAACATGGAAAGTATACTCCAGCAGGTGAGAAAAAAGAGAGAGACACCAGCAGGTGAGAAAAAAGAAAACAAGTAAGAAAGGACACAACTGAACAGAAACACGTCAAATGCACAAAGCTTCAAAGAACAGGAGCAAAACTTCCTTCTTTTGATATATGAGAACATTAAGGAACTGAAGTAAAATCAAGCAAAGACAAACTTAAGTTTCATCAATGAAAAGCTTGTTTTCATAAATACATAATGAAATATATAACAGAATTGGGCTTTGATCTTTATTTCCCCTCAGAACAATAAAACAAACAAAAAATAAACAAAAAACGTGACTCAAAACAAACAAAAGAAATTCCAGAAAAATTATAAAAAACAACTTAAGTTCCAAAAATATGTCTTAAAAAGACTTTGAACCAAAGCAAGTTTTCAGAGACATTTATGGAGTTACAAATAAAAATTTCAAACACTTAAAATATTCGAGATCTACTAAAAAGGGGTTACAGGAAAAATTTAAACTTCTTGCATAAAGAAGTGTCATTCATGATCTGTCAAATTCCCTTCTAAGGGGACTATTTCCCATTTGCTCACCTTGAATATCCTTGTGTGTTCTGTGAATTGTTTAGGACTGACAGAGGTAGGAGACTTGTGTAGATTGACAAGCTGTATGACCGTGCTCCATAATTTCTGTGATTCAAGACAGCCATCATGGCTTTACCAAAGACAAGTCTTGCCAGTCCTTAAATGATTAATTGACTACATCAGTGAACAAGGAAGAGCCATGGGTAGCATCTATCTGAATTCCTGTAAGGACACTGAAATGGTCCCCCACAACATCCTTCTATCTAATTCACAGAGAGACAGTTTTGATGCGTGGAATGTTCGGTGGATAAGGAATTGGTTGGATGTTCACACCCAACCAATGGCTTGATGGCTCAAAGTCACAATCAGTGACAAGTGGTGTACCTCAGGGATCCATGTTGCGACCAGTGCTGTTTAAAATCTTCATCAGTAACACTGATAGTGGGGTTGAGTGTATTCTCAGCAAGTTTGCAGGTAACATCAAGATGACTGGTGTGACTGACATGCCTGAAAGATGGGATGCCATCCAGAGGGACCTAGACAACCTTGAGAAGTAGGCCCATGGGAGCCTCATGAGGTTCAACAAGGCAAAGTGCAAGGAGTTCCAAATGGGTCGAGGCAGCACTAGCACAGGTTGCCCAGAGAGTGATAGATGTCCCATCCCTAGAAACTTTCAAGGTGAGGCTGGATGGAACTCTGATCTTAGCTGATCTAGTTGAAAATGTCCCTGCTCACTGCATTGGACTAGATGATCTTTAAGGTCCCAAAAATGTCATTCTATGACATTTTTCTTTACTTTGAACAAATACATTGCAAAGTCAGTGTATCTTGTCATATATTTTTAGAGAAAGAAGAAAGAACCATAAATTCAGATATAATTCTGTTTTGGAATGGTTTGAGGCCAAGAGAAATATTTTCTTTTTCACTTAATATTAGTCCAAGTTAGTAAAAAACCTGAATTAATAAAAATCTGGATCAGTTAAAAAAATTTTTTTTTCAACAAGGAAAAGAATATTTTTCAATGATTTGGCCAACTATTCCAGTAGAAACTAAACCTAAAAGGCTAAGAAAACAAGTGTAAACGAAGGCAAAATAAACAAAAAAATCACTGATGCTTTGTTATGATATCAGATGAAAGACTCCATACTTCTTCAAATACATCTTCTGCAGTTCTGAAATTTACCGGTAGACCAAATATCTTTCTCCATGCAGTACTAACTCCATGCTCTGAGTTAAATCAAGTTAAGCTTGTAAATTTGCTTGTCTGACTCTAAGTAATCTTGAAAAAATATGACATTATATTTACATCAAGAATGTCAACCAGGTCAATTGAAGTCCTGAAAACCTGTTGAATATCTTTATTAAAAGAATCACAAGATAAAGTTATTGTCCATGTTAAGCAGTAAGGAAAATAATGTACATATTAATACTGTACTAATACTAACATCAAAAAGTATTGTTTTGATAATAATTTTACAAAAGAGGAAGGACGTGAATTAAAACAGAAATTTAAATATTCTATTATTTTTATCCATACTGATAGTTTCTTTAGTTATCCAGAATCTAATAAGTTTATGTCCCTCAAATATACATTAGAGTTATCAAAATTGGAATGCAGTGGTAGAACTGTTTTAACTGAAATGCACTGGTAGAGTTGTTTTACAGATTTAAACTAGGTACTGGGTAAAGCAATTTCTGAGTAGAAGGTATTTAAACTCCAGTTACCCTATTCTTAAAATCAAAAAGTGTTTTCTCAGGCAACAAAATTTTAGATTTAAGTCAAAAAAAGTTCCTATCTCTGGCGGTTACCTGTAGTTAAACATACTGTTAAAATTATATATTTTGTTTAGTTTGTATGGATAGCTGCTACTTTTAATTAGCTGTGCAGGTGTTCACAGTCCAAAGCAAAACAGCAGTAAAGCAGCAAAAGAAGATATGTTCATAATGTGGCATTTTTAAACTAAGGAAGATAAATTACTATGAATCTCTCAATTATTTTTATTTTATTCATTTACATATTATCGGGGGAAGAAAAGTGTGTCAGTAGAAGGGAGAATTTCTTACATTTCCAAAATTTGCAATTAAAAATGTATCAGTTACTAGGGAATGGTTGGTTTGTAATATATTCAGTTCTCTTTTTAATCTGTCTATTAGCTTCACATGTTTTATTAATAATTATTCCAAATGTACTAAATACATCTGAAGCACAGTCGTAATGTAAATCGTGATTGCTAATTTTAAGATGGGCAAGGAACAAAGCAATCTATTTAAAATTCTCATATTTTCTTTGAAGTTTGTGTTAAGTTTTCTTGTAATTCTTGTCAAACAAAATGTTGTTCTTCCTCATCATGTGGTTTGGTTGTTGGGTAGTAAAGGGAATAACTATTGAACACTTTGCAAAATGAAATACAAATCAAGTGGACTTAAATGTATGTTTCGTTTGGTTTGGTTTAGATGTTTTCACCTTTATAAAATGTACTTCATACATCTCCTTCTCCTTATAAAAAAGCCTTTCTCTGTGTCTATAATATTTTCAGATTAGAGATATATGAAATTGCTTAGTTTTACTAACAATTTAAAACTGATCTAATTAATATGAAGATTTAATGTTTTTAACAGTTATACAGAAATGTTAGGTTATTTTTACACAATTCAGTATATCGATTTTTACTATAAATAGAAAGAAACACGTGAACATATATTCAATTGCATAGAATAAAAAGTTAGGCTCGAATAAACATGGTAGTTTGTTTTTAAAGTAGTCAAATGACAAGTCTTAAATACTAATAATTTCAGATTTTTCTCAAGTAACATAAAAACAAAGCATTCTAAATTAACAAGCCAAGAAAAAAATTATTCTTCTTAAATGCAGAACTCTCTAAATATAGTATCTGAAAGCATTAACTTCGGTGGTGATACTCATGGTTGATATAAGTTCAAGTGGGAGAAGAATCACCTTCACTAACTGCAGCAGGACAATGACTGGGAACCTAACTCATGTTTTGGGGCAACTTTTTAACCCCCATAATCATTAAGAACTATTTTTTATTTTGTCACTCATAAGCGTGACTTCTCCATGTGTCTGCTTTCCTTTATAACTTAAGTACAGGTTAATAATATACTTTTTAGCATTCAGGATTTAAATGCTTTCTTTTTTAAACAAAGCCAAGGCACTGAAGTTTTCTTTAAATGTTGTCAACAGTAATATCTGGCTCAAACTGACACCTTGGTACATTGTTATTATTTTTGTTGCGAGTACTGTTCTAATTACATTGGTTCACAGCACTTCCTTTAATCACCTCATGGAAGATCTCGGGAGTCCAAGGCTCTGTCATTAAAGAATTTACAATTTCAGCACCTGATGTTGTTTTGCACCATTAGAGCTCTTCTCTGAGGAGCCACAAAATTACTTTGCAACTCTTAATTAAGATTTGCGTTATACCCACCAAATGCTACTGTTCTTAATCTATCAATAGAGACCACAACATAATGAGAGGTTAGATAGCATCCTGTGAGAGCCAGTCAAGGAAGGGCAGCGTTGCACTGCTACCCACACTTGGTGGGTGAACAACCCATACCAATATCCCCACAGATCAGTCACCCAATTGGTGCTGACTGCTTCTTGTCCACTTCTGCAAAATGACCCTGGTGAATCTAATCACTTTTTAGTACATTTCTAACATCACCTTTCTGTAAATCATTTGATAGAATGAGGTCAGGGAGTGAGGACGTTGGCATGAGATCAATCTCCCCAGGGGAGGGCAGTGAGAAGTCACTGTAGGGACAAAGGACAGAAACATTACTCGGGGCCAGATGGGAGGCAAGTATGCCCATACTGAATCCTCGACACTTGTCCTCCTCCTACTGCAGTCAGCTACTTGTGTGCACTCCACATTTCTAATGTTGGATTATTACTGCTCCTGTAACTTTCCAGGCAGTCCTGTATAGTGAGTGCAGGGACAGGAGATAAGTATGTATACCTATATTATTTTTATCCTAATGTTAACTTAATAAGACAAAAAAGCCCCACTTAAATTCTACTTACACTATCCTGTTTGGTTTCTTATTTTCCCTAAAAAGCTTAAAGTTTATTAAATGTAACAAGTTACGATTAGCAGTAAATTCTCTTATTTCATTTTGTTTACTTCTGACATGCTTAAGGCTGTTATTTACAAAGCTGTCTAGGTAAAAACGTCTAGTCATGTGAACAATTAAATAAAATACTTTTCCACCAACTGATTCTTGAATAAGTTTTTACAAAGCAGTTTGACAGCTGCAAAAAACGCAGTCATGTAATCTGCATAATTCAAGGCCTACACACCAGCAAAAACTCCTAGTGAAGGCAGTGAAACTAGAATCTGTATTTATTAAGTAAATGAAAGCTTTATAGAATACAGAGAATGCACTTTAATGTGTTGCATGTGTTGGAAAGACAAATGGAATTCTGCACTATTTAGAAAACAGTAATTATAGGAATAGTATGGTCATTCTATTTTGTGGTCCTTTCTGAGCTAACAGAAGCTGTTCAGACCATCCTTGGAGACGGATGTAGTTCTAATTCAGAGTTTTAAGTAGCAACTTCCAGACAGCCTCCTGGAGCTTCTTCTGACCTAAGTTGTTCTATAAATATTTACTTTATGACAATGTTACCTGTAAGCCTCCACACAGAGGGTGAGGTTTACAAAATAAATACATCCTTACAAGAGTGTATATGTACTTTCCTACATGTCTATTTCCCTTTTGCAATTTTTAGGACAGCGATGAAATCAAGATCAAACCAAGATGATTATATTGACTACTTAGGTCAGAAACTTCCTCTGGAGATTAAGCAGCCTTCACTGAGTAATGGAGCATATCTGTAGAGGTTATTTCTATCCCTGTTCTGTCAAGTGCCAGACTACTCAATTTTTTTAAATCACCTATGACAGATTTCTTTCTTTGACATTTCAGGATCCTCAAATATCTCTAGGATGCTATGAGAGATGTGTTTTTATCACTGGAAATCATATTTTTTGTAGCTGATATATTTTAGGTTCCATGTATTAGAATGTAAGGGACTTTTAATGAATTAATGAGCAACATGTTTAGTAATATAACTAAAGATAGCTTAGCATGGCAAAACTTTATTTTTAATTTCAAACAATGCAGGAATAATTGTTGTTTTGCTGCTGGGAGCCACTTTTGAACAAAATTGTCAGACTACCTTACTTTATGTCACGTCAGACTTCTTACTTGTCACATTCACAGTAACAGTGGAAATGCCATCCTTCATGAAATAAAACTCTGAATTGCTGTACAGCCCTTATTATAGCATTAACTGGCCCATGCAATTCTGAATTTTTTTTCTTTTTTTTTTTAGAAATTTCAAAATAGGTATTGTATACTCCTTTTGGAAATACCTAGAGGCTTATTTCCTGCCTCGTTTCCACTGACCTAGTAAATTATAAGCAGTGAAGTATGTCTTAACTACCAAAGATCTCCATAGTTCAATGTGGTTTTATAATGTATTCTTCCCTGTCCCCAAAGAAAAGTCTGGAAGACTGAAGAAAAAGTTCTAATACTACTGTGTAGATGACTGAACTACGGTGAAATTTTGTTAGGGAGTGGAAAGAAAGTAAAGAATAAATCTGTTGTTAGCAATTTTCCTTTTTTTGAATACATGGTTTAAAAGAAGAATGAAAATTATTAAATTTCATAAGGGCTCAAGAAAAAATTTTACTTTTGCAATAACCAGAAAATTTTTGACTAACTTTTAATTTTGGAAGGAAAGGGTCATTCACTAAAAAAATACATTTGATAGAGATTCTCATTTTTCATAGAAATATGGTTCACTGAATTTTCAGTACATACATTTAAATGTGAAAATTGAAATTTTGTGTATCAAAATTATTAAAACCAAAAAGTTGATCTCATTTTATTCATTCTCATTTCTATTGCTGTCAATGTGACATTTCACACAGATACATGTTGAGAACTTTCTTGATTAAAAAACTGATGTAAAGAAAAATTAAATTTTATTACATTATGATAGAGATATTTCAGCACTTCAGGAGAGGATGCATGTGTTTCAGAAAAAAAAAAAGAAAACAACAAAAAACAACAAACCAAACCAAACCAAAACAAACCCATAAAAACAAACAAATAAACCCACAAAAAAATAAAATAAACCCACAAAAAATGCAAACAACTTTATCTATGCTATATCCTCCAGCAGCCATCTATTCTTTCTTTTCTCCTTAAAAAAAAAAAGCTATCTCTGCTGTAAGCAAGCCTATTCATAAAAGAATCTAAAAAAGACTGAGTTAAAGAGACCTGATGGCTCATAAAATATATCTCTAGTTCATGAAGATTATAGTTAGTTTTAAATTAAAACAGTATATCTTTCTGACATTTAGTCATTTTGCTAGGTTCCTCTGAAGTTCCTCAGCATCCTCTCAAACATCATCTCTTCTAAATAATTTTGCATGATTTGAAAAATTTTGCTACTTCCTAGTTTGGCTGCAGTTACAGATCACTGAAATAAACACAAAGAATTTTAGTATTGTGGATTAGGTAGGGGTCCACAGCCCTGCTAGATTCCCAGGATGAGCACCATGGCATACAGGATAAGCCGCTCGGCAAGCCCAACACTATCTTGTGATCAACAGGCTCCACTCTTAATTGAAGTGCCTGTTTTGACATATTTTATCACAGATTTAATGGGGCAGAAAATCTTGCCCTACATCTGGTGTATCCGTTTCCCTCACTGGTTTTGTTAAGTCTGCAATGGGCAAAAGAGTAATCAAGAATGTCTGGAGAGACTGAGCTGACCTAATGAACATATGTCTGAGTTAATGAACATTTCCATGGACTTTGTCAGTACACTTCCTAAGGCAACTGTAGGAACTGAGCGGCTGTCATTTTCTGAGCTGCAAACTTGTTCAGCTAGCTTGCCTCAGCAGTAAGTCACTTCAGTTCGTGTTTCTATTAATAACTGCATTTAAAGTACCTCTAATTTGTTTAGGGGTTCCAGCTTTTGTGAGGGGCAGAATGCTGCACTGCTTGATTACTGAGATCCATAACTGCATGCTGCTGAGTAAATGATCTGATTTCCTTCATATTTCGTTATTTCTTTAAATTTTCTGAAGTTGTGTAGATGAAAGGAGAAAATATATGTATTTTGGAGTGTTATGTTAAGAATAAGTTTCTTTATACTGAAGGACTGCCTGTCTCCTTTCTTCTCTGCCTGGGTCAGCTCTTATTATCATTCAGTCTCAGGCTATGCAGCCTCATGAAATATCTATCCACTTGCTCCCTTGAGCAAAATATTTTTTTTTTCATGTTTGAGTATCAACAAAGGTAAAAGGGTCCACCAAGATGTCAGCAAGCATATGTCTATTCTAGTGTCTGGGGTATTTTTGTAACATGATGTGCCAACTATGTAAGCAAGAGGACAACTTAACCTCACTAAAGTAGTCACAGTGGTATACCATTATTTTAATTAAACTGTAGGTTATTTTAATTAAACTCCATGGCTTTCTCATGACATCAGATTTCATTCATTCTTCAGGACAGTGTGAACCGAACAGTCAGGCTGAAACTGCACACATAGAATATTCACAAATCTCCAGAGAACGAAGAGTCAACTCCACCATCCTCTCCTTCCTTCCTTAGAAAATTGCATATTCCTTCACAACAGCAGGCTTTTTTTCTTGTTGCTTTTCTCCTTCTAACTAAACTACAGAAGATGAGCAACAATTTTGCCATCAACAAAAAACCCCAATAAATCATTGAACCCGTCCAATAGTGTCATGTAACTGATTGACTGAGTGGTAAAAAAGAAATTGCAGTTCAGTGGAGGTAAATGTAGAACGATGCACTCGGGGGAAAAAAAATCCCAATTTTACATAAAACATGAATGGCTGTGAGCTGCCTGTTCCCACCCAATGATGGAGTTATAACTGATACTTCTGGGAAATGACATCTTAGCGCTCTGTAGCAATCCAAGAAGTAAAAAGTGTTAGGAATTTTTAGGAAAGGAAGAGGGAAAAAATCTGAAGACATTCTTTTTTTGTAGAAATTGACAATGCAGCCAGTCCTTCAACACTGTGTGCAGCTCCAGTTGCAGCAGCAGCGTGTAGAAAACACAGCTGTGTCTCCCTCAAAAGGGATATAAGGCAGTTGTGAAAATAAAGAAACAAGCGACATGAAGGATTTCCACAGAAGAAACAACCAAAATGAGTGTTTTTCTTTATAGAGAAGATGCTGAGAGGGGTATGATACAGATCTATAAAACTGTAGGCATAGAAAAAGTAAATAAATAACGATTGTTTGTCATCTTTCCTATCACATGAATTAGAGGCATCTTCTTAAAAAGTAGGTGTCATAGTTCATATAGGTTCAAAAAGTAACAGGACAAATATAAGGAAGAAAAATCTACCCAAGCCTAAAAAAATATAAAATTATTCTATCTAGCCCTAGAAGTCCAAAACCTCTATATTTGCTGTCAAATATCTTGGGGAACTGCATACCTAATTAATCTTTTTCTCAGGCATATGTTCCTGTCCACTGTAAGAAACAGATTATTGGCTACATGTACATTTATATGACCTCATGTAGGATTTCTTCCATGAAAATAGAAGGGATGTACATTTTCTGTAAAATACTTTGTCTAATTTATGATTTTTTTTTACTTCTGTTTTTCTTCTATTTAAGGATATATCACTGAATGAACTGCAATTAATAGTATAAATAACATATAATACATATATAACCACCTTTCAAATAAATCTAAAGATAGACATATTTTTCTTGTAAATATTAGACACTGCACTCCTTTCCCCTATAGTTCTCCCAGTAGAACCTTTGGGAGAAAATTCTCCTGCACGCCACAGCTTGCATTGTTCAGCCCTTTAGCCGCTGTGAGAGACTGGAAGGTCTGTTGCTCTGCAATGTTATTACATTTTACAGAATCACAGAATCTAGAATGGGTCAGGTTTGAAGGGACCACAGAGACCAAATCACAACTGGTCCAACCACCCTGCTCAAGCAGAGTCATCCTAGAGCACATGGCACAGAATTGGATCCAGATGATTCTTGAATATCCCCTGTGAGGGAGACTCCACAACTTCCCTGGGTAATCTGTTCCAGTGTAAGGTCATCTTCACAGTAAAGAAGTTCTTCCTCATATTCAGGTGGAACTTCCTGTGCATCGATTTCTGCCCTTTGCCTCTTGTCTTATTTCTTGGCGCCACTGAGAAGAGCCTGGCTCCATCCTCCTGACATTGTCCCTTCAGGTATTTATATACATTGACAAGGTTCCCTGTCAGCTGTCTCTTCTCGAGGCTGAGCAGGCTCAATTCTCTCAGTCTTTCTTCATGAGAGATACTTCAGCCCCTTAACCATCTTTGTTGCCTTCTGCTGGACCCTGTCCCAGAGTTCAATGTCTCTCTTGTACCGAGGAGACCAGAACTGAACAGTATTCTAGAAAACACTTTACCAGGGCTGATTGGAGAGGCAGGATCACCTCCCTCAACTTGCTGGCAATGATCTTCCTAATGCAGACCAAGATTTGCCTTCTTGGTCACAAGAGAAGACGGTTCGCTCAGGTACAGCTTTTTGTCCACCAGGACTTCTAGGTCTTTCTCTGTAGAGCTACTTTCCAGCATGTTAGCCCCCAGCCTGTGCTGGTGCATGGGGTTATTCTTCTCCAGATGCAGGATTCCACATTTACCTCTGCTGAATTTCAGACGGTTCTTCTCAGCCCATCTTTCCAACCTGTGGAGGTCCTTCTGAAGGGTGGCACGGTCCCCTGAGGTATCAGCCCCCCCTCCCAGCCTTGTGTCATCAACAAAATTTCCAAGGAGGGATCTCGCCCTTCATCCAAGTCACCAATGAATATGTTAACCAATACTGGACCAGTATTGGATCTTAGTGGACACAACTAGTGACAGGCCTCCAACTAGACCCTGTGCCACTGATTACAATTCTCTGGGATCTGCTATTCAGCCAGTTCTCAATCCACTTCACTGACCACTCATCCAGTCCACATTTCCTGATTTTACCTATGAGAATGTTGTGAGAGAATGTGGAAAGCCTTGCTGAATTGGAGGGAGACAATATCCACTACTCTTCCCTCATCCATCCAGGCAGTTTCATCATAGAAGGCAATCAGGTTCCTCAAAAATGATTTACTGTAGTTAATCCCTGCTGAATACTTCTGATCAGTTTCTTGTCCTCCATGTGGCTGTAGATTGCTCCAGAATGAGGCACTCCATCGTCTTTCCAGGGATTGAGGTGAGGCTGACTGACCAGTAGTTCCCTGGGTCCTCCTTCTTGCTGTTTTTGAAGACCAGGGTAATATTTGTTTTCTTCTAGTCCTCAGGCACCTCCTGAACACCATGACCTCTTGAAGATTATCATGAGCAGACCTCACTGTAGTGTCCACCAACTCCCTCTGCACTCACATACACAGCCTATCAGGGCCCATGGACTTGGGGTTGTTAACTTTATCTAGGTGTTCTCAAACCCAATCCTTCTTGACCAAGGGAAAGTCTTCCAAGATTCCTTAACCATAGTCTCCTGGGTCAGAGATCACTGATGACTGGTCTTGCCAGTGAAGAGAGTGAAGAAAGTATTCAGTAACTCTGCTTTCATGTTTCCTCTGTTACCAGGGTCTATTTAGTACCATTACTAATGCATCCATAATCCGTTGTTACCATTTAGTAATGGGCCCACAAATATCTTTTGTTTTACTTTTTGTTATTGTGTATTTGAAAAAGCCCTTCTTATTATCCTTGACTTCCTTGGCCAGATTTAATTCCAGGTGGGTCCTGGCCTTCCTTGTCTCATTTTTGCTTACTCTCACAACTTCTCAATATTCATTTCAAATGGCCTGACCCTGTTTCCATATCCTGTGTGTTTCCTGCTTATGCTTGAATAATGACAGGAGTTCTTTATTAATCCGTGCAGGTCTCTTTCCGCCTTTGCCTAATTTCTTGTTGTAGTGGGTTGACCCTGGCTGTACTCCAGGTACCCACTAAAGCCGTCTCTCACTTCTCCCTGCAACTGGACAGAAGAGGGAAAAAAACCAGCAAAGGATTCTTGAGTTAAGAGCTGGGAGGGGTCAGTTACTGATCACCATCAAGAGCAAAAAAAATTCAAAGTGGGGATATTAATTGAATTTATTACTAACAGGATCAGAGCAAAAAAGCGAGAAGTAAAATAATCTTCAAAACACCCTTCCCCCACCCCTCCTTCCTTCCATGTTCTCCCTCCTCTCCCCAGCAGTCTGGGGGATGGAGACTGGGTGTTATGGTCAGTTGTTGTTTCTGCTGCTGCTCAGGGAGAGGAGTCCTTCCCCTGCTCCCATGGGGTCCCTCCCACAGGAGACAGTTCTTGATGGATCTCTCCAGCATGAGTCCATCCCTTGGGCAGCAGTTCTTCCCAAACTGCTGTCCTGTGGGTCACTGCTCCATGGTGTGCAGTCCTTCAAAAATGAGCTGTACCAACATGAGTCTACCATAGAGGCCACGAGTCCCATCTGGGAAAAACTTGCTCTGGCGTTGCCTTCTATCTCCATAGGCCACAGGTCCCCAGCAGGACCTTGCTCCATCCTGGGCCTCCCACGGGGTCACAGCCTCCTTCATGCAGCCACCTGATCCAGCATGGGCTCCTCCATGGGCTGCAGGTGGGTCTCTGCACCCCGATGGTCCCCCATGGGCTGCAGGGGCACAGCTGCCCCACCATGGGCTGCCCCACGGGCTGCAGGGCATCAGCTCTGGCACCTGGAGCACCTCCTGCCCCTCCTTCTGCACTGACCTTGGTGTCTGAATTCTTGTTCACATGTTCTCACTCCACTCTTCCCCGGCTGGAATTCTTTCTGTGTCACAACCTTCTGTTCTTAAATATGTTATCACAGAGGCATTACTATCACTTTAAATTTGCTAGGCCTTGGCCAGCAGCAGGAAGCCCATCCTGGAGCCATATGGCATTGGCTCCACCAGAGAGGGGAAGCTTCTAACAGAAGTCACCCCTGTAGCCCCCCCTGTTACCAAAACCCAGGCACAGAAACCCACTACCCTTGCTTATCAGGATGCTTTGTTTTTGAGTCTGGAGGAAATGATCTTTGAATGTCAACCTTGGAACTCCTTTCCCTGTAGGGTCTGTTCCCAAGGCATTCTTCTAAGAAGACCCCTGAAGAGGTTAAAGTTAGCTATCTTGAAGTCTATGGTTGTATTTTTACTTGCTACCCTACTTCCTCCTTGCCAATACTGAACTCCACAATCTCATAGTCATTACATCCAAGGCTGTTCACAGTCTCACATCACCAACGAGGCCTTCCCTGTTTGTTAGTAGGGGGTTGAGCAGCACACTATTTCTCCTGAGATCATCCAATACCCATGACACGAAGTTGTTTGACTCTAGCAGAGAAGTGCTGCTGGTTCCTGATTCTTCTGTCTACTGTTTCTTGCACAGAACTACCACATAACCAAGAGTACCCCTGTGTAGAACTGTTGCAGTTTCAGGCTCAAGAGAATTTGTGTAATTCCTACCTTCTTTTACAAACGCTGCCAGGATGCTTAGTAAGCTGTCCTCTTCACATATTTGGCATGTTACATCAGAAACTAGACAGAATACTCAATCATTTAATTTGCTTGATTGACCCAGTTGACACATGAGAAGCTAGGCACTGGAGAGAAAAGCGATCCATTGCTGGTTAAAGGTGAACACAGATGAGTACTCATCCAGAACTGCTCATGAGTTAATTTACTATTTTTTCTTGAGAAAAAGAAAGACATTTCTATTCTGTACCTATTTCAGACAAGACTCCTCAGGTGACTCAGAAGTACAGTCATGATATTTTCACATAATTTGACTATGAAAATTTTAGTTACTATTTAGTAAGGAAGACACGAAAGAAACAAACCTCATTTTGCTTTCCCTTGCTTCTATGCTATAGAGGTGATTACTGAACATCAATTAGCACAGATGAAATTCCTCAAAGGATTTTGGATTAAGAATAGAGAAAGGTCACAGGTAAAGTCAATTTATTACAATGTGCATTTAGCTTGGCTTGTTGTCTTTGCACAAACCACTAGCAAGCTTGTGAGCTTTCAGGTTAAAAAAAAAAAAAAAGAAATTTATTGTTATGTTTATGCTGACTGTAGTTTTTGCTATTGCTCTGTCTCTTTTGAAGTCTGGAAATGTTATTTATTTTCTCTCTGGTATCAATACTGATCATAGCAGGCAGGCATTTTCTTCAAAAAAGCCACATCTCAGCTGACATAAATCGTTCTCCTCAATGCCAAAGTCAGCACAAAGGCCAAGGACTGAATGGAAATGAAGCTCCAACCTCTGTCTGGTCACTCCTGGTCAGGGTTGAGGTATATGGGAGGATTATTAACTCAACTGCATGGTACTTGTTCTGTGGATAAAATTGAGAATTTCAATCTTCTGGGCTGTCAATCCAAAATCTTTTATTGGTGCTATATACTGTAAAGAAAGAAAGAAGGAAAGAGGGAAAGAGGAAAAG
>NW_020955833.1:181897-193691 GCF_003031625.1 Empidonax traillii | reverse complement strand
AGAAAGAAAGAAAGAAAGAAAGAAAGAAAGAAAGAAAGAAAGAAAGAAAGAAAGAAAGAAAGAAAGAAAGAAAGAAAGAAAGAAAGAAAGAAAGAAAGAGAAAGAATTATTAACTGTGCTTCTAGCCATAGTAAAACCATTCTAGTTGTACATCTCTGTCATGTTCTTTTTGCTTTTAGCTATAAAAGATAGAGTAGTGGAAATATATGTAATGAAATACTGTAAACTGCTGCAATTTCACCTTTGCATCATCAACCATTATGTAATTATCTCCCAGTGTATCTGTCATTGAAGCTCAATATGTATACACAACTTGTTAAAGAAACATGTTTTTGCTCACATTCAAAATAGCTAGGAAAATAAGCACAAATACAAAAATAGAATCTACAGACATTTGAAGTAAGGTATTATTTCCTTACTGCAGTCTTTAAGGTTGATCATTGCAATAAATATATTGCTTAGTTTTATTACACAGTTTATTTTAATGCATATATGAGCTCAATACTAATTGCCACTGTCAAAAAAGGTAAGAAACTAGGTGCATATGCACAGTTCAACCCTGCCAGATAAAATGGGGAAAAAAATATCTGTCAAAATAGAGCTGAATATTCTTTTGAACATATGACAATTCAAAACAGTACTACATGGTTCTAAAGTAAGTATAAAGTTGGAAATCTTGTTTCAATTTTATTTTTTTTTTAAATGGTCAATTAAATGCTGAGAGAAACATCATGGGAAGAGGAAACAACCTTCTCGAACTCTGTGGATTTTCCAAATGAAAATAATTTTTTTACGACATTAAAACATACACAGAAAAACAATTCATGTAAGAAGGTGGTTATCATGAGTTCGTGAACAACAAAAGTTAAACTGGTCAAACTAAAGGGAAATAAGTAAATGCACAGGCAATCTAAGCAGGGACTGGTATCCTAGGAAGAATATAGAGACATTGTCTGGTTGTGTAGTAATGGATTCACGAAGACAAATGTGCTGTTAGAGCTGAAATTAGCAAGGGGTAAAAAGAATAACAGAAAGGGCTTCTACAGGTTTGTCAGATGGAAAAGGAAGGTCAAAGAAGGTGTAAACACCCACCGCCACCCCCCCACCCCCAATAAACAGCTCTGGAAAACTGGTAAATGAGAAGACTGAGGTTCTCGACAAATTTATTACCTCATTCTTCACTGTCAGTCTCTCTTCCCAAGCCTCTTGAATTGATGGACTCCAAAACAGGGACTGAGGGAACCAATTCCCTCCCACTGTATAAGAAGATCATTTTCATGACCACTTGAGACACTTGAACATATGCAAGTCTATGGGACCTGAAGAGATGCATCCTGAAGTCCTTAGAGATATGCTCATGTAACTGCCAACCCAGTCTCCATGATATTTGAAAAGTGATGGCGGTCAGATGAAGTCCCAAGTGACTGGAAAAAGGGGAACATTGAACCCATTTTTAAAAAGGGTGAAATGAGAACCTTGGAAACCACCAACCTGTCAGCTTCACCTCTATGCCTCAGAAGTTCAGACAATCCCCAGTATCAGTACAGTCTGGGGAGTGAAGAGATTGAGAGCAGTCCTGCCGAGAAGGCTATCACAATTAAAGAAAAGAAGACTGGAGCATTATGGCAGAATTTCCAAAAAGTGTGTTTTAACCTACTATGTAACACTGGTCTGATGCTGAAGGATCATGAAGTATCTTTATTGCTCCAGGGGAGGAAGAAGGCATCTCTTCTGAGCTGAGCAACAGACAAAAGTTGTCATGATTAGATCACACGGTTCAGTGCTCAAAGAACAACAGCAGATCAATTCTCTAAATTATTTTAGCTGAATATTCCTTCCTATGCTTTGTTTATGCAGTGGTGAAGCACAGCATTTACCTGAAACCTTCAGCTGCTGTAAATTAAGGCAGCTACATTGAAGTCAGTGACTCATTTACTTCAATAAACCTCTATTGTTAAACGTGAGGATTTACTAAAACATGCTTTTTTCACTCTTGCATAAAAACTGAAAAGAAAAACAATACCACCAGACCAAAGAGTAGAAACTTGTAATACGCCATTTCACTGCATTTCAGGAGCCAGACATTGTAAAAAAATAAACTTTAGTTAAATGAACAAGAAATTACTAAGAGACATTTTGAGTCTTAATTTGCAAACATACTGTGGGAGTAACATTATATAGTGCTCTTTTGCTGTCAAGGGAAAGCAACATAATAAATTTTTATTTATATTTTTAAATGTATTCATAGGATTACTTGGTATAAACTGACAACTTGGTATAGCCTGAAATATTCTATCATTTTTTTAGACTGAAAGGAATTTTCTAGACCAAACAATTAAAGTTGTAAGGACTTTTTTGAACAAGGAGAAGTGCAACCATTATTTTTATATAAAAAAATTATAATTTTCAGCATTTCTGAGAAAAACAAAAATGTATTCAGGATAGCAGAACAAATAAATGCGTTCAATTTCCATCCAATAAACATGATTAATTATTTTTTTCTGTGGTATATTGCCAATTGTAAAATATAGGTATTTATAATATTTAATATGTAAGACTGTTCTTAACAGTGCAAGAACTAAAAAGGAAGTGGATGAATCTAGGACTTTTGGCAATGCATTCATGTAGCATAGCCGCAGAACATCCTACATCCCCTTTCCAGAGTCTTGGTAGAATGACAATAAATCCCATCCATTTAAATAAAATCAATTAGGTCATTTGCAATACAAACCATAGACAGTTTACGGTTATACAAAATTTTGATGCTATAGAAGATGTTGGTGCTATATTTGATGAATACTAATAATCCTGTGGGAAGCAGAAAGTATTATGATTTCATCAGGTGACATCTTTGAACAAGACATGGAGAGTGATTTAAGAAGATATTAAACCACCTAAATATTTGTTTGTTTATTCATTTGTTTCAAAATACAAAAGAAAACCTTGTCAAGATTTTCTTTTGATTAACGGCTCTTCTGGAATATGTTAGAAAATGGCAAATAAGTTGGTTTATTCAAGTAGATCTGTTCTCATTGAGCACTTAAGGAACTTTGCTTCTAGAGTTAACACAAAAGATGAAAGCAATTAAAATTGGTGGTTGGTCTCCATGAGCTCTCATCTATTCCTCTACTGTATTGGAAAGATTCTTTTTCCTCTATTTCCTTTTTTAAAAAATCTAGAATTGCTCTTTGCAATTGCAAACCCTTCCAATATTTTTTAACACGATAATGAAAACATAGTTGTGAGTCAGCTCAAAAAGCGTAGCAGGGGAAACCAGCCTAATGAAAAACAGCTTTCTTTTTATTCCCAAATTCAATCTACCATTATTTTAGTTATAATTCTTTTATTTAAAGTAAATTCTTAGAGCTGGTGCCTCCAGTACAGTAACATCTGTTTTTCTGTTAGAATAATTATCCTAATAAAAGTTGCTAACTGCAGGGTGAAATAGCTTCACACATATATAAGAACCATTAAGAACATAGTCAAACACTTGATAGCAAACTGTAATTTTGACTTGGAAACAGCTTGGTTCTAAAAGCAATTATACACTTATTTCCTGTATATATAAAACTAAGTCAATTTGCAAACATTTTTACTCTGAATGACGTTATACACTTATTTAGTTGAAGAAACCACTTGAATAAAAAGCCAGGAAGAGAGCAAGTAAATAACCCTAAAATTTTAAATTCTATTTTTAATTCTGTGAGACAAAATGAAATAATAACTTCACATACTAGAATAAATGTGTATTTACTGAGCTCACCAGGCAAAACACACGACACATACAGAAAGACTGATGAAGTATACATGTACTCTCTGCAGAATATTGCCTGAATTTTGTTATCTATTGCACAGTGCTACTGAGGGATGAGAATTAGTAGATTTCACCCTTGTGCTGAATGTTCAACTGTTTTTACTTTAAGGAGTTTTTTTTTCTCTCATTTGTAACAATCAAAATATTAAATAACTCCTTACATTTAGAAAGAAAGAAAAATCACAATTGAGATTCCTCCTTAGTTTGTGTCTTGACAGAATCACAGAATGACAGAATATGCCAAATGGGAAGGAGCCCAGAAGGATCATTGAGTCCAACTCCTGACCCTGCACAGGACCATCCCCAAGAGTCACACCGTGTGCCCAAGAGGATTTTTCAAACACTTCTTGACCTCTGTCAGGCTTGGTTCTGTGACTATTTCCCTGGGGAGCCTGTTCCAGTGCCCAATCACCCTCTAGGTGAAGAGCATTTTTCTAATATGTAACCTAAACCTCCTCTGATACAATTTCAGGCCATTCCCTTGGGTCTTGTCACAGGTCACCACAGAGAATAGATCAGTGTCTACCCCACCTCTTCCCTTTGCAAGGAAGACTGCGATTAGGTCTCCCTCTTCTCCAGGCTGAACAGACCAAGTGATCACAACCACTCCTCAAACAGCTTCCCCTCGAGGCCCTTCACCGTCTTCATTGCCCTCCTTTGAATGCTCTCAAATAGCTTAGTATCATTCTTATACTGTGCTGCCCAAAACTGCACACAGTATTCCTGGTGAGGCTATACCAGTGCAAAGCAGAACAGGACAATCCCATCCCTTGACCAGCTGGCGATGTTTTGCCCGATTTCCCCCTGGACACGGCTGAGCCTCTTGGCTGCCAGGGCACTGCTGACTCAGTTCAATTTGCCATTGACCAGGACCCCCAGGTCCCTTTCCATGGCATTGCTTTCTAGCATCTCATTCCCTAGTCCATATGAACATCCAGGGTTGCCCCATCCCAGGTGTAGAATCTGGCACTTTCCCTTGTTAAATTTGATATGGTTGGTGATTGATTGCCAAGTTCTCTAACTTGTCAAGGTCTCTCTGCAGGGCCTCCTTGCCTTTGAGGGAGTCAACAGCTCCTCCCAGTTTTGTGTCGTCTGCAGAGTTGCGTAGTATCCCTTCCAGTCCTATGTCCAAGTCATTTATGAAGAGGCTGAAGAGTACAGAGCTCAAGATGGAGCCCTGCAGAATCCCACTAGTGACAGGTCACCAGTCTGATGCCTTCAGCTGTATTACCTGAGTCTTTCAATAGTATACACAACAAAACCCGTAGCAAGGCACAGTGTCTTTATTTAGGAATAAAATTTGGACTCATGCCTGAATTATTTTGGATTTATGAGCTTAATTCTGGCTTCTATAGCCTTTGCTAATACTTTTGGGCTAGCTGCACTTCATGAATTTGTCCGATTCTGATTTCAATTACACTCCTATCTTTTTGGCATAATTTCCCAGATACTACAGGTGTTATTTCTGATTTACATTAATATTAGTTTAGTAAGATTTAGTGTCACATCTATTCTGGAAGAGTATTCTAAAGTGCCTCGTACCTGTCAGCTAATTATGTCTTTGAAGACTTATATTTTTAACATAATAGGCACTAAAACATGTATTTATACAGATATATTTCATATATAAATTATTCTTTAATTCTTGAAATACAGAAGATTGTTCAGGCACTTGCATATTATTGACTGATGTTATTGCTCTTTTTTCTAATTCCCACAGAATTACAGAATGAATTTTAACAATAAATGGTTATCATGATAGAAGGGAAGCTATTGCAGGCTTTTCATTAAAATTATCTGCCAAGAGAGAGAAAGCAGTAGAAAATAATGAGATGAAAAACAATTCTTTAGTCATAAGAGGAGAACTCCATTACCTTCTAGATGTTATCGGTCATTACACCAACAACTAAATGCCTTTCTATGGAATGCATAATGTATTTAACTGTTTCTTTGGAGATTTATTTTAAAAACACATCCACAGTAAAAATATGCAAATATCACTGGAACCGGAAAAAGCAGGGACAGAGCCTTTGTGGTTGGTACTACAGCTGAAGACCACTTTGTGAAAGATGATGTCCCTACACAGAAGATGCATCTGTAGCTCTGAAGTAGTAGTCCATGCACAAGATCAATAAAATGGGAAAAAATCTTCCATGGCCTAAACTTTTAGTTTTTTCAAAGTACAAAAATTATCACAGAAAAGTTGGGTGTCAGGTCAGTTCTGTGTATTCTCTTGGAGTTTACTGTAGAAAAAACATTGTAAGGTTTCACTATTAAGGTTACCCAAGCTACCAGACAGGATTGTCAAGCTTTTTAAGTCCTTTTTTTAAAGTACTTATGAATTGTCCATGATTCCATGGGTGTTCTTCAGAAAGAATTTGTTAGCTCTTTTTCAAGTTACTTCTCTTTTTTTTACTGAAATCTATGGGACAGTAGATATGGCAATTAATTAAGAATGCAATGGGAAAATATAACTAATGATTGCACACTAAGATGACAACAGAAGTTTAGTAGGATATAACCAGGCCCTGCAACTGACATCCCAGTTTTCATTAGAGAACTCACTGGACTTAACAGTGCTTCCAACAGGCACCTTTTTCTCATGTCCTTTTCAGCAGTTTCCTGGAGTCATAGAATCATTTAAGTTGGAACAGACCTCTGAGGTCATAGGGTCCAACCATGAATCAACCATTAAACCATATCCCCAAGGGCCACATCCATATGCTTTCTGAATACTTCCATGGATGGTGATTCCACCACTTCTCCGTCCCAGTGCCTGACCACCCCTTCAGTAAAGAATTTCCTAATGTCCAATCTACACCTCCCCCCATGCAGCTTGAGGCCATTTCCTCTTGTCCCATTGTTAGAAACCTGGGAAAAGAGGCTGACTCCCACCTTGCTACAATTGCCTTTCAGGTAGCTGTAGAGATGAGAAGGTTACCCATGAGCCACCTTTTCTCTAGACTAAACAACTCCAGTTCCCTTAAGCGCTCTGTTAGAGCAGGAAAACTATAACGCACCACACCTCCTGCAGCCCCTAACCCAGCTCAGACTGGCAGGGAAAGTGAGGACATTGCCCTTCACCCTGGCCTGGAACCCCAGAGCAGCTGGTGGGTCAGAAACCCCCTCTGGAGGGGCTAGGCATAGGGACCAGAGCAAACAAAACCAAGGTAATATGTTTGCCACATGTCTCGGCCATGCCATTGGACTTGTGAGAGCTGGTCTTCCACAGTTTCATTGGTAGCTATATTATCTGCCTCTCCCTCTTTCTCCATCTCTCTTCTTGCTCCCTCTATTTCTCTTTCTTTACTCCTTCCTTGATGCTTTGGGTGGCTCAGAGCTGGAAGGATTGGATTTTGACTTGTGTTGCAGATTGATTGGATCTAGACTTATGGCTAGGTTTTGCGAACGAAGATTTGAGATCTTGACTTAAGTGTTGTAGATTAGTATATGTTGAGCTGGTATTGTGGCAGAACATTTTGTTTAGACTGTGTAGTGCCCTTTTTTTACCTTTGCCAAGTTTCC
This sequence comes from Empidonax traillii, assembly GCF_003031625.1. Lineage (NCBI taxonomy): Eukaryota > Metazoa > Chordata > Aves > Passeriformes > Tyrannidae > Empidonax > Empidonax traillii. Next base: position 186,352 of record NW_020955833.1, on the reverse strand, counting down.
TTATTTTCTCCCCTAAATTAACAAAGAAACCCCTTGGGATCAAGTCTATGGCTTAGTCTCTTAAAACTATCTTGAGGTATTAAAGAACCCTATATATATATATATATATATATATATATATTAAAGTAAAGCTCCTGAGCTGAGCCCATGAGCCCCCTGGACTCATTCCAGCACCTCAATGTCTTTCTTATAGTGAGGGATACAAAACTGAACACAGGACTTGAGATACAGCTTCACCAGTGCCAATTATAGAGGGGAAATCACTTCCCTGGTCCTGGTGGCCACACCATTTCTGATACAAGCCAGGATGACAGGCCTTCTGGTCCACCTAGGCATACTACTGGCTGATGTTCAGATGCTGTCAATCAACACCTCCAGGTCCTTTTCCATTGGGCAGCTTTGCAGCCACCTTTGTCCCAGGCTGCATGGAGTTGTTATGACCCAAGTGCAGAACCCAGCCTTGCTGAACCTCATCCACTAAACTTGGCCCACGAATCCAGCCTGTCCAGATCCCTCTGAAGGGCCTTCACTCTCTATTTGCTTTCACATGACCACTTAAAAACTATGACCTTTCAAGGTTCAGAACATTATGCAGCTTTTCCAAAAATGCATACAAGCAGTTGAGGCCTCCTGTGCCTCCATTTTCACAAGCATCTACATCATAGTAACACCCAGTTTCCACCTTATCAGTTGTCCCAACATCCTTGCTTGAAATACCTCCTGGAAGCTTGACAGCGCTGGCAGGCCAGTGCTTGGCAGCACTGGTTTTAATTTCCAGTCCCTTGAAATAGATTGAAATGTAAGTATTATGTGTCCAATCATGAAGACTTTAAGGGTTATTTAAATGAGACTTTTTAGTATGAAGATATTTTTAATGACTATGAATTCATGTGGACACAGATGTAATCAGGATCCTAAAAACATAATCTCCTTATCTATCTAAATCAAAAGGAGTTACCATGGCCTTTTTTTTTTTTTTAGTATAATAGTCTGTGCAAATGTTAGTGTTATGGCAAAGAAAAACTTTAAAAGATGCTTTTTTTAAAAAAATACAGAACTTCATGCACATTTATCTTTTTTTTTTTTTTTATTCCACCAACAGGCAGGATAAAAAGTTGTACTTGAGAGTACTAGCAGAAGATGACTGGCTTACCAAATTTCTCTTCCAGGTAAAAAGTAGGGAGCTTTCAATCATCATCATCATCATCATTGTTTAAAAAAATATAAATAAATAAAAAGGGGGAAAAAAGAGCAATATTCAAGAATGATAAATGGAGAAAGCTTTATTAAGCTGAAAGGATTTTTTTTCCCAAAAATGCATTCTAACAGCTTAAACATCCTATTCCTCTCCACCTATTGCATTATTCATCAAATAATAGAGCATAACTTCATTCTCTACAGATATCAAACAAAGTAATTCTTTTCTCTTTCAGCTTTATAGCAGATTTTTTTGTTTGAATACCTAGTACTGACTAGTTTTTGGCACGAGCAGCTTGTTTTTTATGTATCTATCCATAATGAAATAATGCCAAGAAATTGCATTAAACAGATTAAATATGAATGCATTTGAAACATTACTTGTCTATATCAAAAACGTGCTCTGATTCCAGCTAAAGGCAAAGAAAAGCTATTGTTTAATGTTTAAGAGCTACACTAGACTCTAATGCTTATCAGTATAGCAACCACATAAAACATACACCTAAGAAAAAGTACCAGTACAGTAGTTTTGGGGGTTTTTTGTGCCCTGAGAATGTGAATAATCAAACCAAGTATCCCAAAAGCATTCACTGTTTTCTATAGATTAATGAAGTTTCATATTTAGATCAGAATCTTCAAAGTTCCAGGACAAAGCATGAGGGCTCCACGAATGCTGTAATATGAACATTCAAAATCACAGCTTTTTAGAAATCATGTACTGAGAAAAACACTAAATCATTGAAGTGTTTTTCAAAATCTTGATCAGAATCTTTAAGGGATGTGTAGCAATGGCTGCTACTTTCTTTAATGGATTCTAAATTCAGTCTAAGGGACTGACATTTTCAGATCTTCTTTCTACTCTCCCAGACTATCCTTCAGAAACAATATACATTACAGGGATGTTTTCTGAGCATGATACAGAGTCCTCTGATTTATCTGGATGCTTAGATTTCTTTGTCCTCTGATGTGTTCAGTCATAAGAAGAATTCTAGAGGAATAACCATTTGTCACTGCAGTGATTGCACTGGAGGCACCAGCTCTAGTAATTTCCTAGTGCTCCCATACCCTCCACCTCTAAAAGCAGTGCTCACAGACAGCACATATGTGTCACAGTGACACTGACTCCACAACTCCACAGCTCACAAGTCTTGAAAGAGCCCTACAACCAACTGTCCTCATGTGCCAGCACCAGTATCAGCAATTATGTTTGTCACCTGGAGCATGGTGACCTACTTTTGACTCCCCCGTCCATGATCCTGCTCATGTAGATCCAACTGCAGAGTGACAGGCATCAGATTAGAACTTTTTCAATGTGCAACTTCTTCCAACACAAAATCATCAGTGCCAATTTTATCACAGTCTTAGGCAAGAAAATATGCTTCTTCCGCACAGACTTCTGATCTGATTGTTTTCAATATACTGTGTGGGAGTTTTATATCTCACATCTGTTGAGAGGGCAGCAGTGGAAAGTTTTAGTAGCCTCCTTCAGTCACTAAGACAATTTTGTTTCGACTCTCCACAGAAATGCTGTGATGTCTACCTCTTAAAATAACTGTCATATTCTTTTGGGGTTTCTTCTGTGGTTATATTCCATAATTTTCTTTATTATTAAATTTAAAGACAGTGGCCATTTGTAAACTGAGATATTTTGTGATTCCCCAGAAGTGATGCAAACAGGTGAGGCATATCTTTCACAATTATCACTAGATCCATAAATTAGAAAACATCTTTTACAACACCCTTTCAACTTTACTGTATGTTAGGAAATGGAAATAACTTTAGACCTTCATACACTTCCCTAATAGCTCCCTGAAGCCTCTTTGCTATGATTAGTCAGTCTTCATAAGCCACCTGTCGAGCAGAGGGTGATTGCTTCTTTTTTTGCTTCCCAGTGAAATACCAGCACTGAACATTTATATAGAAACATAAATAATTTCTCCTTCTGATGTGGCTTGATGACTAATTGTCAATTAGCAATTTTGCCATTCCTTATTAATAAAGTAACTTTGCTTGCAAATATTATTTTGAGATGTTAACCTAGGGTACAGAGATTTCAAATTTTAGCTTTAGTAGCTTTGCATATTGCCTATTGCTGCTACTTGTTACTGTTTTCCTAATTGATTCATCAACATATTTGGATTAGACTCTCTACATAGAGAGAATCACTTGCAGAAACAATTTTTCCACATCTTTTGACCAAAAATAAATTTTGTTACTGTTAACTAGGTTATCTGGGTTTTCTACAGCACTAAAAACAATATTCTTCATTAGCTATGGAAGTCTTATCTTGACTGTTTTAAGTTTCTCACAATTATCTTGAGTATTATTGGATAATTTGTTACTCTCTGAGTATTAATACTGCTAAATCAAGGGGGGGCATGGCTTCAACAAAAGTATTTTAGATATTTTTAAGTTATCTACCTTACATTCCTTCCTTAAATATTTCTTCTTTGTTTCCTAATGGCTTTTTGTCAAAGATAGCTTTTAGTTTCATTACTGTAAGAATGATAATTTAAATATGTTCTTGCACAAAAACTGTTAATGTTAATGTTATTGGTCTACTCTGGACTTGGGCATTTAAATCAGAACCATAGACAACAGTTAAAATCCATAGAATATGAAGGGGCAACACAAATTTAAATAAATGTTGTTTGATGATAGTATGTGTTCAGTGACGAACCCTCCTGAAAATAAAAAATAATGATATTATAAACTGAGCATGAATTTTGGATAGGAACTTCATGAATTGAAAGTATTTCAGCTGATATTTCAATTTTTAGTTGAAATCTTTGAAGAGGATTTCAAGCATGGATGAAAAAAGTAATGATTTTAAGGTCAGAGGAAGATTGAACCTAATGTTGATTAAAAGGCTGCGGAAGAAAAAAAAATGCAAGCCAAATTAGGTAAGAGGTAAGATAAGAATACAAAAGGTTTTAATGAGTTTCCAAGCTTTCAGGAATAACACCCCCAAGCAATCCCGAACACAGGTGTTTACAATTTTTATAATGATTTCCACCCAATCCCTGTCCAGCCACAGCCTTGTTTCTGCTCCCTGACATGCCTTTCGGGAATTGAGTCAGGGAGAGTTTTGGGACCCCCTGTTCCACATCATCATCTTCCTCGGAGCATGTGCAGTTCCATTTAGGAAAATAATGCATTTTAAAAGTTGATTTTACATAAAATATGTGAAAGACATAAAACATGTAGGCCTTCTACTTTTCTAATAAAGTAATAATGGAAAAAAAGAAAAAGAAAGAA